>NC_058131.1:112572276-112658357 GCF_016433145.1 Gracilinanus agilis | reverse complement strand
CCCCCCCCCCCCCCCCCCGTTTTAAGACATCTACTATGTGTATGCGGCTGGGATACTTTCAGAAACAAAGGTGATACAAAAACTAAAGAAAATCATTAAAAATTTTTTTTTAATTTTTAGAAACGACAATGTAGGACATGATTGAATTTTTCACATATTTGAGAATTTGACACGTGAAAGACAGAATAGATTCATTTTACTAGGTCTGGAAGGACAGAACTAAGAATAACAGAAGCTGCAAGAGAGACAGCTCAATATAAGGGAAAACTTTCTAAACACTTCGATCTATCCATGTCTGGAATGGGCTGCTCAGGGCAACAGAGAAATTTCTATTACTGAAAATTTTAAGTGAGGGCTGGATCATCACCTGTTGGGAGTACCTCAAAGAAGAAATTCTTGTTTCCTGTATACTTTGAAGTAATAGCCCTTGAGTTCTCTTCCAACTGAGGAATTTTATGCCTCTACTACAGAGGAGAAAATTCATGACAAGCTGGAGTAATAAGTGACAAGTTATAAAAGAGGTAAGGTCTGAGTTGGGCCTCAAAGGTGATTAGACTTGGAATTAGAAGGGAGCAGAGTAGAAAAAAACAAAAAGCAATTTTTTTTTTTGGCTCCCGAAATTGACTTTTTAAACATCCATAAATAGGTCCCTGTCCAGTTTCTCTTGTTTAAAGTCTGGGTAGCAAGTGTGTGTGTGTGTGTTGGGAGTGGGGGTTGGCTATGTGCTCTTCATGACAAATGGAGCTGCTGGAAAATGCCTTTGGGCAAGACTGGTCAGCTCGCATTGCTCCTGATGACATACATGTGCTTCTTCACATGTGCTGTTGACTGGGTGGGTTGCTACTGGATTCTCTGCAGCTGTGAGCTGGTTGCATAGATCAATCTTTTGTAGCAGACAGAGCTGTTTGCTCTTTTGGAAGCTGTGGAACCTTGCTTCTCTTTTGTTTCTTGCTTTTTCTGAAATCTTTCACTGAATTTATTAACTGCCCCACAAACTTTGAGCTCCCAAATTGGAAACTCAGAGCCATCCCTCAGCTATATTCTCTGGGCCATTTTGTCCCCCAGAGGGCTTTGTTTAGGGCTTCATGGCAGCCCAACTGTCTGCCCCACATAGCTTTGACCAACCTAAGCAGATATCCCATTTGCTCTCCTCTTTCCCTTTTCTGAAGGATTTAAGGCAGTGTTAAATCTGCATGTCCTTGTTATCTGTTCCATGGTGATATTGCTCTTAGAATCTTGAAAGGACTTGGTGCCAAGATTCCCCCTGGCAGTGCTGTGTATCTCTCTGCATTTTCCATTTCCTTTGATGCTATCTTTGGTCTCCTGCTCAGGTGGCAGGCCCTTCAGTTCTGGGGCACGAAGTTTAGCTTGAAGGAATGGATGCTGGATGGACTTCTTCCTTGTTAGGAGCTTCATTGGTATTGAAATGGTGAGAAATGCATGAGATGTGGCCTGATTCTTGTTTAGACCTTTTTTTTTTTTTTTCAAATGGAATTGACCAGACTTGACTTCCATCAATATATAAATTCAAGGGAATGCTTTCTCAATAAGACAGTGGTACACTGGGATGGGTGTGTAGTTTGGCTTGTGTTTCTAATTATATTTGTTTCTGAAGATACTGATGGTGCAGAACTGCTCCTGACACTGGGCAAGAGAAAGTGGACATCTACCTTTGACCCTGTTAGTACAGTGGCTCATTTTCAGAGGTCACTGAGCCCTTAAAGCAATAAAATTGACAACTATGGTTTGCTTTTTGAAAGCCTCCAAAGATAAGGATAAGCAAGCTGGGATCCTGGAATTATAAGAACCCTACTAGTAGGCCATATATGTATGTAATAGAGAGGAACACTGAAACTTCTGAAAGGTGGATTAATTTCCTCCTTTTGGTTTTTTGTGACTCTCTAGGGAATACAGTGTTTGATACTAGTAATAATGACTAGAAAATGATTTGGTGGACATACAGAAAAACAGGATGACAATCAGATTTGGAAGGGACTTCTGAGGCCATTGAATCCAACACACACCTGAATAATAATTCCCATGGCAGCATACTTAACGAGTGGTCAAACTTCTCTTAAAGACATTTGGTCAGACAGAATCTTTTACCTTCCAAGGCAGCTCTTTTCTAAAGCTCTGATTGTTCAACCAAACCTTCATATTTCTCTGAATCAGAAAGTTGAGTCATTAGAATGTAAATAATAATAGAAAACATTAATTGATTGTAGATGTTTTAAGTGTAGATTTGCCAGAAGGGAGAAGGCTCAACTTTTTGACCTTTCTAAATCTCTCTATAAGCTATAGAGTGAGTTATAGAGGAAAAAGGAAATCAAGCACAAAAACTCAAGTAGAAAAATCTGGAAGCATTTTAAAATTTTATAACTATGGTTTGTGGATTAATGACATTCTTTGATATTTTCCTCGAGTTCTTGTGCTTTATTTTCTTTTCCTGCTATTTTGATTTTTCTTTTTGTCCTCAAAAAGCAATGGAGAGGGGGCAGCTGGGTAGCTCAGTGGAGTGAGAGTCAGGCCTAGAGACAGGAGGTCCTAGGTTCAAACCCAGCCTCAGCCACTTCCCAGCTGTGTGACCCTGGGCAGGTCACTTGACCCCCATTGCCCACCCTTACCACTCTTCCACCTATGAGACAATACACCGAAGTACAAGGGTTTAAAAAAAAAAAGCAATGGAGAGTTGTATGGTAGTCACAAATAGGCCATAGTATATTCCCTCTGAAGAACTAAGATATATGACTGGACAAAGGAGGTAGGTCTATCAACTAGCAAGAGTGACAGATAATGTATATGTAGCCCTTGTACTCCTACTGGTATCCATGTAATTCCAAGGGACCAAGAGAAAGAACTATGTTGGGGAGAACCTCAGTGAAGGGAGTATGGGAGGTTGTGCTGAGAGTAACATAGAACATGGTAACATGGAAAGCAGTGGATAAGTTGTAGTAGGTAATGTTGGAGGATGTAAACCAGAGATTCCCAAAGTGGGCGCTACCGTCCCCTGGTGGGTGCTACAGTGATCCAGGGAAGTGGTGATGGCCACAGGTGCATTTAACTTTCCTATTAATTGTTATTAAAATAAAAAAAATTAATTTCCAGGGGGCTAAGTAGTATTTTTTTTGGAAAGGGGGCGGTAGGCCAAAAAAGTTTGGGAACCACTGGTGTACACCCTTCAGTGAGATCTCAGATCCATCAAAGAAGCAAGTATTCTTGATGCCTCCAAGTCCCTCCAAATGGGAGTAGCTTCTGAGACAGAACATTTAAGAAATGGAGAGTGGGTCAGAGAATAGCAATGGAGCTGGAAGTAGAGGAGAACACACAGGGCTTTGTTCTAGCACACAAAACAGTGTTGCTGGCACTTGTAGATATTCATCAAATAAAAAAAATAGAGCTTGGCACCTAGATAGCAAGAATAATTAGTTAAAACAATAAGCCAACAGGTAAGGTTGGGAGGTGAATTCACTTGCTTCACAATACTTCCTTCCCCAACTAAGGGCATACTTCCTACTTCCTTGCCCCAGACCCCCAAACTCTAATTATGATTCTTTTTGGTAGTCATTAAAGAGAAGATTCTAGAACAGCTAGGTGGCTCAGTGGATAGAGTGCCAGGGATGGAGTTGGGAGTATCTGGATTCAAATATGGTCTCAGATACTCCCTAGCTATGTGTCCCTGAGCAAGTCACTTAATTCTAATTGCCTAGCCCCTACTTACTACTCTTCTACCTTAAAATTGATACTAGTATCAATTCTAAGACAGAAAGTAAGGTGTTTTTTTTCTTTTTAAAGAGAAGATGCTGGCTGCTTTTGTTTGTTGGGAAAGAGACATTCTCTGACTAGGTTCTAGCTACCCTCCCCTGGGGCCTGAGATGAAAGATTTTTTTCCCTTTTGGAGTAAAAGAGAATTGAGGGTAGAAAAAGCTCACTTTTGAGTATCAGAATAAGAATCATCAAGTAGATTTTCTAAGTCCCTTCCTTCTTTTATCAGTGCCTCACCAGATCCATTCTCTTTTAGCTGAGCACTTGAAAGTTTGTCTTGAAACAACCTCCTCTTTACAAATGACAAAAGAAATGCCATTTCCTATGTAGAGATACCTCTTAGTGGAGAGGTGAAAGTCATTTGGTACCAGAATGAGATCCTAGGAGCTTATTTAACTGGCCTCTTATTTAGTTATCATAGAATGGGCAGGGCATTTGGGCTTCTGGGTGCCCAGAGCCATAACCACATTAGGGTCCTTGCAGGGTCTATCAGATCCTTTAGAGGACACTGTACTCTACTGGGAAGTCCCTTTCTCTTCTTTTCCCTTTTCCTTCTCTTATTCACTTTCTTAATGACTTCTAGGGTTTGGTTGTTATAAAATATGGTCCTTTGTGGGGGTCAAGTTGCTTGGATGAGTCAGATTCAATGGTTATTGCTTTTAGATACTTGGAAGGACCAATGTGAAGGGAAGGAAGCATAATGATCTGGTAGAAGAGTCTAGAGTATAGACCTGAGAGATAACTTCTATTTGGAATGTGCTCAGGTGCTTTTCAAAGGAAAAGATCATTGTTCTAAAATTGTCTGTTGAAATATAAACAGCATCACAGTGGTTCAGTATCTTAGCCAGAAGAATAGAAATGTTTACCACTTCATATAAATATTTTTCTGTCCTCCTTTCTAATATGGATCTACTCTGGTAAGAGAATGGATTAAAGCAACACTCTTTTCTGCTAGGTAAAACAGCAATAACAACAAAACAACTCTTGCCAGGCTGCTAGGTAAGTGACTATTTCCAGGGATATATGTGATAAGGAAACATTCTCTTCCCAAGAGGGCATCTAAGGATAAGACAGAATAGAAAACCAAAGTAAAATTTCCTTTAAACTGTGCCTTGTTTGTGAGGCAATGAAGGGCATAGGCTCATAGCCGGTCAAATCTGTTGCTTCATCAGTCATAAAGATTTAATTATGGTCCTTATTTGACCAGAGATTGTAAAACGAGATGATGTTAGTGTTTACTGGGTTTCTCTCTTCTCATCGCCACTCCTTCCCTCCTCCTTTCCCGCCCACCTTCCCTTGGCCCCCCATTAAAAGGATGGCCAGTTTTGAATTATGGTAATAGTCGCACTCTTGGTTTAGGACTAACCTCCCTGAAATTTTCAGGACCACTAATTTGTGGTTACTTCAGTGCTAGAATGGACTTGGAGATATGGCCTTTAGACTGGTAATGCTGTAAAAGTTTAAAGCTGCGACTGCTTCAGAGCCAAAGGAAGAGAGGAGATTGAAACCTAAAGGTTAGCATGAAATGCACTTTACTGTTATCTATGAGAACAAATGAGTTAAAAAAATTTCAAATACCAGAATACCCTACAGGGAGGAGATATAACTATTAAAGGGCTGTTATAGCTGCAATAAATGTAGGAACAATAAAAATAAATTGATGAAGTAAATGTCAGCGCTGTTCCCCTGAGCTGCCCCCACACCTTTGTCCAAAAGTAGAACATCTCCAATTACAGAGGGTGGAAACAGCCTTCAATGACAATATGACAAGGACAGAACACAGAACGCTGGCACAGAGAACACAATTATGCACAGCCTTGAAAAATTGTATCATAGCACAATGTATAGAAGAAATCAATTAATGATGCAGGGCTTCCAATCCTGTCTAATAATCCTGGAAAGGGAAGGAGGGGGGAAAACCCCACGTACACCCTGTGCATCAAAAAAGGTGACCCTTAAGTGGAAGTCTACATAATACCAGGGGTCAGCCTTCAGAATTTATAGCATCTGAAATACTCTCCCCATCCCCCACCACTCTCAAATTTTTTTTTTTTAAACCTAACAGTCTTAAGGAAGCATTTAAGTAAAAGTCATTTCTTCTTTGGTTAAATAGCCTTGCAAAAGAGAATTCCTTGGTGAAAAGGGCAGGAGCGAGCAAAGCACGAGGCTCCCATTGAGAGCCCGCCAGCTGAAAAGAGAAGGCAAAAGTTAGGCATAAACATGGTAGAAGGTAGAAGGTGATTTATCTTGTGCAATTTACAACAGGTGCTAAACATTACAAAAACCAGAGCTATTAAGCAATCAAATTAAGCTATAATTATAACTGAAGAAAACTGTACAGGAATTCTAATTAATTCAAATCTGAACACGTCCAAGAGGAATCCTCCAACAACCCCACTTCTCAAAAAACAAAACAAAAATAACCCTTGGATAATGTCTTCAGATTGCACAGGAAATTAAGAAATACTTCTCTGCCTGAATATTCCAGCCATTCCTTATTAAATGGTGAGAGAAATTCCCTGCAATGCCTTAGTACTTAGTCTTTAAGAGAGACACTGAATGTACGTAGTCCATTGGGGACCTTGAGAGGGGTAGGATTTGAAGAGAGAGTAACAAAGGGATTCTGCCACTCATATACATATAAGCCCTTCAAAAGGTCTGGAGGGTGAGCTCATTCTTCTAATATTTGAAGACTTCTTCCAAGGTGTTAGATAGAGCCTGTTTAAGATCTCCTGGCTCAGTCTATTTCCCCTGCTGCTACTTCCCTGCAATTCCCTCATCTAAGCCTAGCCTGCCCACTACCCTCTCTCTGTGACATCCAGCTTTGTGGGATGTTGGAAGATAGGGGCAGGATTTTGCTGTCAGGTGTGCTGAAATGGGACACTGATGGGGAGTGGCTGATGGATTAAATGTAAGTGTCAGACACAAAGGTGATATAGGTGTCATTATATTAACATTAAAATACAAATGGAACTGGACATTGAAGGATGCTTTCAACTTTCCTTTTTTTTTTTTTCCTGCTTAAAAAAAAAATCAGGAAGCTTTTATTCTTTACTCTATAATTATTTCCCCAAACTCCCATTTCCATGTTAGGGCCCTCCACTCTAACAAGTGAAACAGTTAATCAAAATCAACAAGCTCACTGGCGGCTGCATCTGTCAATGAATGCCATATTTGACAACCTTAGCTTCTCCTCTAACAATGACCACTAGCCTCTGAATTCAAACTGATTTCAGAGACTTTTTGGTCTTGTTTTTATCTACATTATTGCAGTCATTTTAGCATTTTAGATGGCATTCTCTTGGTTTTGCTTCCCTTTCTCACTAGTTCCTACAAATCTTCTAATATTTTGTTGAATTACTCATATTCATTATTCCACATGGCACAATAGTATTCTTACTTTCAAATACGATATTTTGTTCAACCATGACCCAATTGATGGAGAGTAACTTTTCCTTCAGTTTTTTTATTTCTACAAAAAGTGTTCTCTTATGAATATTTTGTTACACACACACACACACACACACACACACACACACACACACTCCAACATATATAGGATCTTTATTCTTTCTTTGACCTCTTTGGGGTATATATGCCCAAGGGTGAGATCATTAGATCAAAGGACACAAACAACTTAGTGACTTTTCTCAGTGTTTTCAACTCTTCATAACACATTCACATACAAGTGTTCCTTTGATCCTCATCACGTTGGGCAGAAAGGGTAATTTTTACAAGATAGGCGGTGCCTTTACAATGAAAGGGCAGAACATACAGTACATTTAGCTAGTGGGGTCAGGGCTTTTATTTCCCAACTTCCAGAAAACATTCTTCTCTTACCTTGCCTTTCTGGCCACTGAACTTCACTTGGAGGTAAGAAAAGTGTAAAGAAAACATTTAATTAGGGGATAATATTTAATCCTTTGAGACTCATAAATGTGACTTGAGACTACATATAGAAAGTGCTTAGAACACAGTGCATCTCAATGTTCTTTGGAACTGCTTGTATGGAACATTATCTTTCACCACTGAGGGCAAGTGAAATCTATCCTTTGGCACCTGGTTTTTGCCCCTTGGTATTTCCCCCTCAACTGACTCTTTCAATCATCTTCTTTTCCCTCCATATTGATATCTTTTTTCTTTAGGATTCAGTGACACTTTTAAAAAAATTCCTACCTAGGGGGCAGCTGGGTAGCTCAGTGGATTGAGAGCCAGCCCTAGAGACGGGAGGTCCTAGGTTCAAATCTGGCCTCAGACACTTCCCAGCTGTGTGACCCTGGGCAAGTCACTTGACCCCCATTGTCCACCCTTACCACTCTTCCATCTATAAGTCAATACACGGAAGTTAAGGGTTTAAAATTTAAAAAACAAAACAAAACAAAATTCCTACCTATCTGAAGAATCCTTAGTCTCCTTTGCTGGATGTTCATCCCAGTCATGCCCATTAATCATGGATATCCCCAAGGGCTCTGACTTGGGTTTTCTTTTCTTCTCCTTTTACTATTATACTTGATGATCTCATTACTTTCCATGGATTCATTTATTATCTAGTTCTAATCTCTCTGCTCACTTCCAGTCTCACACCCTCAGCTGTCTATTGGGCATTTCAAACTGGATATTCCATAGACATCTTAAACTCAACATGTCTGAAATGAAACTTATCTTTTCTTCCAAACCTTCCCCATTTCTAATCTTCCATAATGCTATTGAGGGCTAACACCGTTCTCCCAGTGTGGCATCCCCTACCCCACCCCCACTCTGCCTTCAAGCTCACAACCTAGATGTCCTTCTTGACTCCTTGCTCCATCTCACTTCCCTTGTCCAATCTGTCATCAAAGTTATTGTTTTGACCTTCCTAACATCTCTGACATAGTCCCCCTTCTCTCCTCTGACTCTGCCAGCATCCTGGTGCAAACCTTCATCAGCTCATGCCTGTCCTGTGGCAACAGGCATCTGGTCTGCTTATCACAGGTCTTTCCTCCTCCAGTCCTTCCTCTATTCTGCTGTCAAAGAGATTTTCCTAAAGCACAGGTCTGACGATGTCATTCACTTATCTCACTTGTAGAACTCCTGTGGCTCCCTAACATCTTTAGAATCAAATATTAAACCTCTGTTTAGTATTCAAAGTCCTTCATAACCTTACCCTGCCATCCACCATCCCTACCTCAGGTCCTCTGCAATCCAGTAATACCAGCTTCCTCAATGTTCCTTGAACAAGACACTACCTCTTGGCTCTGGACATTTTCATTGGCTGCTTCCACACCTGGAATGCTCTACCTCTTCACCTCTTCCTTCTGATCCCCTGGTTTCCTTCAAGTCCCAGCTAAAATCCTACCTTCTATAGGAAGCTATTCTTAGTCTTTCTTAATTGTAGTGCTTTCCTTTTGTTAATTATTTCCTAATTATCCAGTATAGAGAATGTTTGTACCTATTTGTTTACCTGTGGTCTCTCCCATTAGACTGTGAGCATCTGGAGAGCAGAGACTGCCATTTACCTTTCTTTGTACCCCTGGCACTTAGTACATAGTAGGACCTTAATAAATGTTTATTGACTGACTAACTGGTGGGCTTGCTTAGTATGAGTTGCTCTGTCTCTGATTAGTTCCTTGTGAGTTGGTCTGCCACTGTTATATACTATATGGAACACAGAACCATGGAACACCATCGAATGCAAACAGCTTTGGCTCTCTTTTAATCTCACAACCTAAGGTAGATTGTTCAGATCTGAGTCTGTGGGAGATAAAGAAAGCACTTTGCTTTGCCTCACCACATGGGAGCCCTGGGTTGTGGTGGGGGAGAATTCAGTGTGTTTACCCCCTAGAGCAGCTCTCTCACACACATGATATGATCATAAAGATATCCCAGGATCAAGGTTGATATGATCATAAAGATATCCCAGGATCAAGGTAGTCTCTGGGTCCAGAGCTACTGAAAATGATAATCCACAAGTCCTCACTGATGACTTTTTTTTCTCTAGTCAACCAGGGAACACAATTAATTTAAAGGCATTAAATGAAATAGCATACAAAGAAAAGCTATAGTGGAACCTAGGAATACTTACCTATAAATTACCTATAAAATTACCTATAAATTACCTATTAAAAAAACCTTTAAACCTAGGAATACTCACCCACAAATACACATGCCATCAGTAGGGATCGTGGGTTTGCATAATGTACATAAGGAATATTCATTAAGGGAACATACATAGCTAAGGCAAACATGTTTAGGGACAACTCATGCCACTGTTAGTCAATAACATTAGGTGCTTACTTTGTGCCTTGCATTGTAATAAACAGTGAAAATACAAAGAAAAGGCAAAATAGTTCCTAACCTCAAAGATCTCACGTTCTAATGGTGGCTACAAAATGAAAGCAACTATAAATAGATAAGATATATACAGCATAGATGGAAGGTCTTGGAGAGAAGGTGCTAGCATCAAGGGAGAACCAGAAAAGACTTCCTTTAAAAGGTAAGATGTAAGCTGAGACTTGAAAGAAGCTAGAGAAGACAGGAGGTAGAAGTAAGTGGGGGAGAGAAATTCCAAGTTTGAGGCCCAGTGCATGGAATGTATGAGAATAGTGTGTGTGAAATAACAATAGTGTGTGAGAAATAACAATGTCACTGAGGATAGAGGAGAAACTTATGAACATTTCCCCTGGTGGAATGGGTGGATGAGGACAATTTGTTCTAGGGGCCTTGAAGGTGGCTGAAGCAGGTGCCGTGGAGAGCCCAGTGCTTGGCCAGACATGGAAGATGTCAAGGTCATCCATCCTGGGCCATCGTCAGTCATTTTGACTTTTGTCTTGCCACTAGGCTTTCCTGACTAGAAGAGAAAGTGATGTTGAGGACTTTGTGCCTCTCTGCTTGTTCACTGCAAATTCACTGACAATTCACACTAAATCCAATTTACTCAAAAGTTGAGATATTACTCTGTGTTTGATTGAAATGAGGGATGAACAACAATAAAGTGCAGACTAAAGTGCAAGACTGGAAAGGGTAGAATGGGTCTGGTTAAAAGTCAAACTAAGGATTTTCTAGGGAGCTACTATAGTTTTATAAGTAGAGGGGTGTCATGATCAGAACTATGCTTAGAGAAAATCGCTGTGGTAGCAGAGTGGAGGGTGGACTGGCATGAGGAAACTTGTGACAGGCAGAGTAACCAGATGCTTATTGCCATAGTCCAGATGTGAGGCGATGAAGGCCTGTATCATGTTGGTTGCAGTATCAGAGAAAAGAAGGAGGAATAGATGAGAGATGTTATAAAGATAGGACTTGGCAACAGATTGAATATGGACAATGGAAAAGAGTGAGGAATCAAGGGCAAAATCTAGATTGCAAGCCTAGGTGCCTGGGGGGAAGGTAGTTCCCTTGACAGAAATAGGGAAGGGTTCGGGGGTGAAGGTGATGAATTTAGTTTAGATATGTTCAATTTAAGATGTCTATAGGACATCAGTTAAAAAATGTTCAATAAGCAGTTGGAGATGTAAGACTTGAGGTCAGCAGAGAGGTTAGGGCTGGATAAATAGATTTGAGGACCATCTGCATAGAAATAATTAAATCCATGGGAAGTGATGAAATCATCAAGAAATAGTATTAAGGGAGAAGAAGAGAGAGCCTAGGGTAAGTGGAAGATAGTCTTGGAGAAATAGTACTAGCATCAAGAGGGGGCCAGAAAAGGTTTCCTTCAGAAGGTAAGATTTTATCTAAGACTTGAAAGAAGCTAGGGGAGACAGGAGGTAGAAGCAAAGAGGGAGAGAGACTTTGACAAAGAGCCACCAAATGAAATTGAGAAAGTGGTCAGAAAGTATGGAGAACTAGAGAGCAGTGTCATGATAAATTACCAAAATATAGAGTATCAAGGACAAGATGATGATGGAAGTGTCTGCAAAGGTTGCTTAGAGGTCAAGAAGGATGAGGATTAAAAAAATTTCAACCGGCAATTAAGAGATCATTAGAAAATTGAATGATGATGTCAGAATCCAGACTTCAGAGAGTAAAGTAAGGCAGGAGAGCAAAGGAAGTAGAAGCACCTTTTGCTTTCTCAAACTGTCTAGTATTGCAGAATCACTGATGTCTTCTGGTGATGCTGTGTTTTGATCTTACTGGGTCTGGTTCCTGTTAGGTGTGGCATTTCTACTGAAGACACTACTATTGTGGTGACTCCTGGGAATGCAGTTTCTGTTTGTCTCATGATGGTTGCTGGGCATATTATTCTCTGCAGGGCATTATCCCACTGGCCCCAGATGGTATCGTGGTGACTTGTCACTGGTAGTGTATCCCCTTTAGGACTATCTGCCAGTCATCTCAGTTGTCTGCCAGTGGCCAAAACATCTCTTGATAAAGACAAGATTGAGAGCTATTTAGTCATAATCATCTCACTTAGTTAACAAAAGCCAAATTAATACTTTTTTTATTTTTGACCTTTGAATCTGAGTGGAAATATATATCCCTTGATTATAGATACCTAGCTAATCTACCTTCTGATATAGCATGTGAATGAATTTGAGCTAGAATCAAAGATAAGCTTAGATGGTGGAATGATTTTCTACCTACCTAGGCCAAATTCCTGCTTTTTATTATGAATATACAACAGCAACAAAGTTCCTTTGCTTTGGTGTTGTATTTTGGCCATTGAAAAACATGTCTTCCTACACACTAACAAATACATTTTCTCTTAGATGGATACATGGACAAACATAACCTTTGCCGTCCTCCAAAAACATCCTCAGTCTTAATTTAGATGGGGACTGAGCACACAGCATAAAACTGAAGTTGTCCTCTCAGCCCTCCTCTTCCTTCCCTTCCTTTCAGTAAAAATCTCCCCTTAACCTACAATGGTCCTTCCTTTTCACACTTTCATAGAGCTGAGAAGGCCAAAGTTTAAGTGTTGATCTTTGTATGGGCTAGTTAGTTTTGCTATGTTTTAAGATCAAAGTTTATTCTTATTTTATTTGTATATATTTCATATGAGTCTATGTAAGTGTGGTTTCCCCAAAGAGAATGGAAGTACCTTGAAAGATCAGATTGTTAATTTTGTTTTTGTATCCACAATACTTAGCACAATCCCTGGCAAGTAAGAAGCACTTGGGACTGTTTTTGGAATGAACAACCAAATTCTGGCCAACCAAAAACCATATCCTTGAACACAAAAGGAATGAATGAGGATGTAGGTAGATCAATGCAAATCCTATTCTTCTCTCTAGAAACCATAATTCAAAATACATGTCCTGTCTAATCAGTAGCTATGATGTAGAATAAGAAGTACTAGACTTGGAATCAGAAGTCCTAGGCTTAAATTCTAACTCTATCATTTCTAGTTATGTGTCCTTGGAAAAATTATTTACCTTTTTGAGTTTCAGTGATCACATCTGTAAAATGGGGATAATGATGCTTTTATTATCAACCTCACATAATTGTTATGTGGCTTTGATGCACATGAGATATGTGAGGCACATAAAACGTATCCTAAGTCAACGCTTTACAGAGCTGTGAATTTGTTGATATGGTTATCACAGAACCATAGGATTTAAGGGTTGGAAGAGACCACAGTATCTATTACCCATCTAATCTGATCCATACATGAAACATCCCCAAAAGTAGTCATTTAGCATCTTATTAAAGACCTCTAATGAAAGGGAATTTACTATTTCTCCAGGCAGCCCAGTCTATGTTTTTCCTGATATCAAACCTAAATTTATTCTTTTGCAACTTCTCCCCACTGATTGGTTCTGTAGCCCAGAGGGCCAAGCAAATAACATATAATTTCTCTTCTTTATGACAGCCATTCATATGCTTGAAAAGAGCTAGCATTCTGTCCCTTTCCTTTCCTTTCCTTTCCTTTCCTTTCCTTTCCCCTGGACAGGACACTGTATGGCTGTTCAGTCATTAAGCCTAAGGGAAAGCTTACAGCGTCCATCTGGAGCCAGTTCTGATCACCTAATTTCATGCAAAGACCTATATTAGTGAATCATGAATTGCCCAGAGTGGGAGAAGGTTGAGATACTTTGAGATCCAGCCCCTAAGGAAACTAATACCAGCAGAATGGGGAGAATCAGAAAGTAAATGGGAAAGATCAGCCCCGCCTCAAAAAAAGACTGAAATTGCCAAAGAACTCAGGAAGAAAAAAAACTTCAAAGATCTTGAACAAAAGCAGATAAATCAATAGGTAAAACAATAACAATAGAAGAAAATATGACCTCCACATCAACTAAATAAATTCAAGCATTTATAAATAAATACTATAAAACAAAGGAAAATGAACATGGAACCATAACATGATGTTTCCAAGTGGTTCAAAAGAGAAATGAAAATCATAAGAGCAAAATTATTTATGTGTACAATAAAAATAATAGGCAGAATAGAAAAACTGGCATTTGTGATAGCAGATCATACAAAAAAAAAAGAGTGAAAAATAGATTGGGAGTAGGGAAATAGGGAAGACATAGATAGTAAGAGAGTAGTTATAGGAGACTTCAATGTCACTTTCTCAGTTTTGCGTATTTAAAAAAAAGAAAAAAGGGAAAATGTGGAATTGAATAAATTCCTAGAGAAACTAGTGTTTAAAAATTATTTAGTCTTCTAAATGGAATAGCAAAATAATATACATAATTCTTAACTTGAAAAAGCATTTTTGTAAAAATTGACCATTTACTGGTACAGAGATTTTGTAAGCAAATATAAAAAAATGTGGAAATAGTGAATGTATCTTTTATAGACAAGAACATAATAAAAATAATAATTGGTTTAGGGACCACAAGCAAAAGATATGGACTCAAATAGAGATAAAAATGAAATTCTAAATAATGAGTAGGTCAAGGAACAAATTACAGAAACAATTAATAACTATGTAAAAGAGTGATAATAATGAAACAGCAATACAAAATATCTGGGATGTAGCTAAAGCAGTCCTCCAGGGGAAAATAATATTCTTGCAAATATACCGACAAACTAGAAAAAGAAAGGATTAATGAAATGAATATGCCTTTAAAAGTTAGACTGCCAACAAATAAACAATTATTTGTTTTTTTAATTAATTAAATTGAATTAATTAAAATAATCTCAAAATAAGAGATAGTAATTTAGCATTTTATTTTCCCAATTATATGTAATAACTATCTTTAACATAGATTTTCCAAAATGATAATATCCAAATTGTTTCAATCCTTCTCTTTACCCATCCCCCCCAAAGGGTAAGCAATTTGATCTGGGTTATACATGCATGATCGTGTAAAACATATTTCTGTATTGGTCATGTTATAAGAAAATACTCATATAAAACCAAAACCCAAAAGTAAAAACATATACAAATAAAGTGAAAGATAGTATGAAAATGTTAAGAATTAGAGGGAAAATAAATAAATTGGAAGAAAAAACTATAAAAATGATAAATAAAATCAAAAGTTTTCTTTGAAAAGACTAACAAAATTGATTAAAAGAAAATCAAATCAATAAAGTAGCAAATGAACAAGGGAAAATCACAGAAAAATCAGAATAAAAAGAATAATCAGAACATATTATGCATAGTTATATAGTAACAAAACTGAGAACATGAAAGAAATAGAGGAATACCTTCAAAATATAAAATATCCAAACTATTAGAAAATAAAATAAAAATTTTAAATAATCTAAACTTAGAAAAGGAAATAGATTTAGCTGTAAAAGAACTGCCAAAGGTAGGAGAGGGAATCTTCTCATCTGGATGAACTCAAAGGAGAATTTTATTAAAAGTTTAAAGAATAATTAATACTTGTACTTCACATATTCTTCTCAAAAATTGAGAGAGCATCCTATTAAAATCCTTTTATGAGATATAGTCCTAATACCCAAATCAGAAAGGTAAGATAGGCTTATATCACTAATGAACATTGACTCAAAAATATTGAACAAAATCTTATCAGACTGCAGTGATTTATCTAAGAAATAATTTATTATGATCAAGTAAGATTTATACCAGAGACATAAGAATTGTTGAAAATTAGGAATATTCCTTATTTGATAAAAACTGCTATGAAATATGGAGAGGAGCCTGACAGAAATAAGGCTAAATTTGATATAAAAAATTATATCATAATTTACAATACATTCAAAATGGATAGAAGACCTTAATGTTAAAGATCATATTATAAAAAAATCAGAAGAAAAATATATCATATACCCGTCATACTTATGAGTAAGATGTATTTCCTTAACCAAGCAAGAGAGAGGCAATTACCAAGGATAAATTAAATAAACTATGATTACTAGAAACTCAAAAGCTTTTGCACAGACAAAATTAATATACAGTAGGAAAGGATAGTAGTGAAATGGGAAAAAAATCTTTGTATCACATTTCTCTGATAAGAACTTGTTATCTAAAATATATAAACAATTAAAAATATGCATAAAACTAATAGCTACTCCCCAATGGATAAGTATTCAAAGGACATGAAGAAACTTCTCCCAAAAGGAGTCTTGCAAAATATTTATAATCATATGAAAGAATGCTCCAGATCACTAATAACAAGAGAAATACTAACAAAACTCTGTGATATTATCTCATACTCTGAAAATTAGCAAAAATGTCAAAAAATGGCAGTAGTCAATGTTGATGGAACAGTTAGGTAGTTCATTGGATAGAGAGCCAGGTCTAGAGTTAGGGGATTCTGGGTTCAAATCTGGCCTGGGAGACTTCCCAGCTGTGTGACCCTAGGTTTAACCCCATTTGCTTAGCCTTTATTGTTCTTCTGTCTTGGAACCAATACTTAGTACCAATTCTAAGACAAAAGCTAAGGGCTTAAAATTTTTTAAAAAGTCATCATTGGAGGGGTTGTGTAATAATAGGCACACTATTATATTGTTAAAGGAACTATGGAATGGTACAGCCATTTTAGAAAGCAATTTGGAATTATGTAAATAACATAATTGAAATGTCCAAGTTCTATAAATCAGAAACTCCATTACTATGTATACATTATACTCCAAGGAAACCATCCATTAGAAGAAGGTTCTCATATATTCTAATATATTTGTTGCAACATTTTTGTTGTTATTTAGTGGTAGCTAAGGACTGGAAGCAAACTAGAAATCTATGAATTGGAGAATGGCTAAACAAAGTGTGATACATTAATATAATGGAATATTATTTTATTGTGAAAAGTGATATGTGTGGTGAATATAGAGAAGCATAGAAAAATCTACATTAATTGATTCCCAATGAAGTAAGAAGAGCCAAGAAAAAAAATACACAGTTACTACAACAATGTAAATAAAAAAAATAGCAAACACAAAAAAATCAAAAGTCAAGTAATAAAATTATGACAATTAGGCAGAACTCAATGAAGAGTTATAGAGACACATCCAACCCACCTGTTGCTAGAGATGAAAGATCCATGAGAATTACACATTGCATATGCTTTTGGACTTTTTCAATGCATCAGTGACTTGTGCTGAACTTTTTTCCTCTCTAAAAATGATCACATAGAATGGTTCTTTGGGAATGAGGTGGGAGGGATACTTGATTGAGATTGTTATGATGATATAAGAAGCAGAAGATGGGGGCAGTTAGATGGGGCAATGAATAGA
This sequence comes from Gracilinanus agilis, assembly GCF_016433145.1. Classification (NCBI taxonomy): domain Eukaryota; kingdom Metazoa; phylum Chordata; class Mammalia; order Didelphimorphia; family Didelphidae; genus Gracilinanus; species Gracilinanus agilis. The sequence continues at coordinate 112,641,032 of NC_058131.1, read as the reverse complement.
CTGCTAGGTCTAGAGTCAGGAAGACTCATTTTCCCAAGTTCAAATCTGACACTGCCTAGCTCTGTGACCTTGACAAGTCACTTATCCCTATTTACTTCTATTCCTTCATCTGGAAAAGGAAATAGCAGACCACATGTAAGGACACAAGATTTGCAGGAGGTCAGATTATCCTACCAATTGTGCCAAATGTAAGAGGACAGATCTGTTTTGCATTAATTATTCTGATTGTAGGGTGGCATACCCTCCAGGGAACACAGAGATGCCAGCTTGGTTATTAATAAATTTTATTGGGGCTAATTAGATCAATTAGGGGGTCAGTTTACTTACAAGAGGTCAGTCTTTGACAGTAGCAGGACAAAGTAACATGATGGATCCCCTCACCAACTCCAGGTCAGGTCAGATATTATATAGAAACAGAACAAAGAAGGCATAGTGCTAGGGATGACCCAGGGTCACATGCAAGTTTTCTCATTGGATTGTTGGAGCATCTTTGCTGTTTACATTTACTCAAAGTAGTTTACATTGCCCAAGAAAACCCTAATGGGATTACAAAGAGTTGGACACAACTGAAAAATGATTGAACAATAACAAACAACAAGAAATGACTGAACAACAAGTAGTATGCCAAAAGATATCAATAAAACTTTATTTAAAAGAAAAAAAGAATGTGGCTCAGCATACATCAGCTAGTTCTTTTAGGAACTGAGGATGTAGCTCATGTGGACCAGGCAACTTGAATTCATCACGGATTGCTTGGAGCTCTCCTATACTCCTTATTTATCTTGGTATCAGCTCCCAGTTAATGATTTTTCTTGTCACTTCCAGTGTCAAGTTCATTCTCCTTTGAAGAGAAAACAAATGAAATAAAAATTGCACAGCTCCTCCTTTTCTCTCATGTCAGTTATTATAATCCCATCCCCATTAAGCAAAGGTCTTGTCCCTTTGCTGAGCTCCATTTTCTCCCAGTATAGGTAAAAAATACCATTTTGTTATCCTTCGTCTCTTTTGTCAGCTGTAGCTCATTCTGAGATTTAGCATCCCTGACAATCTTTTTACAAGACCATACTACATTAACATTTGTGCTGTTACCTGGATTTGCTTTTGTCTTCTTATTTAAAAAGAAATGTAAGTTGGTTTGTGAGTTCCTTTATATCCACACCAGATTTTCCCCCCATACAAATACTATTCCCTACCCTCTTTTCATAGGATTTATTTCCTTTTGTTTCATCAGGATTTCATGCTTGAATTTCTCCATCCTTTCTAAGCTTGAGGAGGAAGGGCATTCTAGGCTAGGTTGTAGAGGTAGTGAGCTGGGTGGAGAGTATAAGGAATCCCAGTTATAAAATCCAATCCAATACTCTCATAAATACTTAGTAAGCACTGACAGTGGTCCAGATACTGTGCTAAATGTTGAGGATACAATTAATAAAAGAAAGACAGTCCCTGCCTTCAATGGCTTTACAGTCCAAAAGGAAAGTCAGCATACAAAAGGAGGCAGGAAAGTGGAGGGTAACTGTGATAATAGAGAGTACCTAGCTCAGGGCATCTTGTTTCATGGAGTGGAAATCAGGCAGGGTAACAGATTTTTAAAAAAAAAGTGATTTTAGAGTCCAATTTCTGCCCTCCATAAAGGAAGTTATTGGAAGGAGTTTGGTACTTTGTCCTCCAGTCCTCCAAGAGGAGAGAAGAGGCTGAGGTAGCTGGAGTCAATCAAGGCTTGAGTTAGCAGCATGGTGGTGAGTTTAGAAATGATGAGCTTATCCTGGCAGGGGCATCTTGTTCTGTGGAGTTAAAACCAGGCAGAGCAGCAGATGCAATGAATAAGTTTCACCTCTGTAGTGGTTAGGTTAAAAAAAAGAAAGAAAGAAATTGATTAGTTAATTAAAACATCTCCATCATGGGGTTGGTGATAGAGCACCATTCTGGTCCATCCTCTGTTGGGGTACATTTGCTGTTCCTTCCTCTTCTAGGATGTGGATTCCAGCATCTCTCCTCCTTTTACCTTCTTCATTTCTCTTTCATTTCAACCTTCTCTTCAGGCCCGTTCTAAGCTGCTGAATCAGGTTAGAAAATGGAGGCAACTTCCCCAGGTTCTATTAATTAGTTCCTTTGCACTTCTTGGTGTTGGAGAGAAACAGACTTGTCCTTCCCCAGGGAGCAAATTGGTCCCCTATCTCATGATCTGTGAAGTATTCTGTGCCTTTTGATCTTTTAAAAAAAAAATTTAGTAAAAATTTCAAAAGCAAACCCTCTTACTTTCTGTCTTATTTACAATTCTACAACAGAAGGGTAAGGGCCAGGCAAAAAGGATTAAGTGACTGGTCCAGGGTCACATACTAGGAAGTGTCTGAGGCCAGATAGTCCATTTCCATCCTTCAGATAATAGGCTTATGCCTTCTATTCTGCCCAGGGCTAGGTAGAGATGAATGACTTTTCCCTTGGGTTACCATGCCCTGCTTTTAGGGGTCCAGGAGGATGGATATACACAACTGTGATGCCAGAGACTTTCTTCCATTCTTAAGGATACTAAGGTAGCCTCTTCTGTCTTAGGTTTACCCATGGAGGTGATCTTCTGTTCCTTTCTAAGTCTGGGCTTCCCTTTGGGATAGAAAGGTTAGATAACTACTGACATATAGTGGAAAGAATACTGACTTTGGAATCAGAGGACCTGGGTTCAAATACCATCTCTGATTTTTATAACCTGTGTAACCTTGGGCAAGTCACAACCTCCCTTAGGAAAATTCTTCACTTTCCTAATCTCTAGTAAAATGATGGAGCTGGGCTAAATAGTTGCCTAGTTCCTTTCTAGTTCTGTTTGCAATGTGGTCCAGCTTAGCCAGATCATAGACTGTGTGAAGAATTGTTCAAAATATGGTGGGAAAGTTGAATGGAGCCAGATTAGGGAGGGGTTTGAACAAGTCAGCATAGGGGGTCAGTATTTTATCCTAGAGGGATAATTGGGAACCACTGAAGTTTTTCTAGCAGGGGAGTGACATGGATAGACTTAATTATGCATTAGGAACATATTTTTGGGTGAATTAGTGAAGGCTGCTGGTAGAAAAACCAATCAGGAGGTTATGATAGACATCTAATTGAGTGGAAATTGAGGGTCTGGTGAGAGATGGTGGCTAAGTGAGTAGATAGGAGGGCTTAACTAGTAGCATCTGGTTTTGTTATTAAAGGTGCTATTTATTTTGACTTCTTGGATCACATCAGTTTTCTGAAGAGTTGACATTGCCCTATAAGTTAGGTGGTACTATATGTTATTGTTCAATTCATGACACTATTTGGAGTTTTCTTGGCAAAGATACCCAACTGCATCACTGAACAAATTGGATAAGCAGTCCCTGGCTGATCAAATTAAATGGAGTCAGACTTCAGACCCAGTATGGGGGGTGGAGAGGTGGGAGAGACTTTCTAACAGTTAGAGTTTTTGAAAAGTAAACAAAAGGGCTGCCTTCAGGAGACTGTGGCTTCTTTTTGTTGAAAATTCGAGCAGAGACTGGATGGTCACTTGTCAGGGATGTTATAATATAGAGGAGATTTCTCTTGAAATTCAGGTTGGATCTTAAGATTCACACAAACTCTGGAATTCAATATTCATATATTTAAATATAAATAGCTCTAGGCCCTGAGGCCCTAGAATATATGACCCAGAAATAAACAAACAAAAAAGATGGGCCCATCAGGTTATGACAGTGGAGACCAAAGGATGGGCAGTTCTCATGCTTTATTTGTAACCTTGTAGGGGGTGGACCCCTGAATGGAATTATGGAATGACAGATCTGAGAGTCACACAGGTTGGGCAGGCATGGATGGATTGCATCATTGGAGGGAATATCTATAATGATGAGATCACAGATTAATTGGAACACTGGAGTATCTAAATAGCTTTAGGCACTTAACCTCCACCCATATGCAAGTAGATGCTTTGAGATTATGGGGGAGAAGTTGTTGGTAAGAGACTTTTGTATAGTTGTTTTTTTTTATGGGTTGTAGAGGTTTCTTGAGTGGGTACCCCTTTTGTTGTTAAGTGAACTCTTCCTCTCTTTCCTTCCCTGGAATAGAATGAAATTGGTTGTGTTTCCCGTCAAGTCAACTGCAGGATTTCTAGACATCTCTTCTGTCAGAAGAGTCTGAAAACAAGCCATGATTGGTCTATTCCCTTTTAGGTCCAAGCAATTAAGGTTAGAGTACTCATCTATGGGTTTTCTCTTTTACTCTGAAAGTCATACATTGCAATCCATTAAGTTAGACATTTTCACATGTTTCTTTGCTTGTTTGGGCAAGCAGTTCAGGGCTTCTCAACCTTTCCAGTCCATGACACACCCAAAGTTCTGGGACCTAGGGGGAAGAGTCTGTCCTGGATGCCACTCCCTCCCCCACCCCTTGCCTAATCCTGTCATCCACTAGCCCAGGCATTTGTCCACCCACACCTCACCAGCTATGTTATATTTCCATACATGGATAAAAAAGACCCACACGCATGCACACCTCCTAGCCCTAGATACCACTACTTCTGCCTTCTGATCAAAAATTGGCAAAGGAAAATGAGGAACAATCATGATAGTTGATAACACATACATGATGTATTTTTGATTCTCACACCAGTTCTTTGAAAAAGATGCTTTATCTCATTAATCCATTTTTTTAGTTATAGAAACTGAGATTTAACCTATTATAGGACATGAGGTTCAAACTAGAGTCTTTCCCGGTGACAGATCAAGTATTACCTTTCTCACAGTCCTATAAGGCATTTGGCTTTGCAAAGCACAGAAATACTTTGTAATGCATTGAACTAAATAAGACTCATAGGATCAAGGAACAGCTAAGTGGTGCAGTGGATAGAATACTGGCCCAGGAGACAGGAAGATTCTTCTTCCTGAGTTTGAAGGCAGTCTCAGATACCTATTAGTTTTGCCACCCTGGGCAAGTCACTTAATCTTGTTTGCCTCAGTTTCCTCATCTGTAAAATGAGCTGGAAAAAGAAATGGCAAATCACCCCAGTGTTTTTGCCAAGAAAACCCCAAGTGGGGTCAACAGAGAGTTTGACATGACTAAAGACAACTCAACAACAACATAGGGTCAAAAGCACTAGGACACAAAGCTGTATACATGTACTTTAGTTTCCCCATTTTCAATAGCTATTGGGCATTCAGTAGTCTTTTAATAAATGCTTGTGAAATTGAATAATGGGATTATAATCATTTGATGTCCGAACTTCTATGGGTTCTTTAATCATTTGGGGGAATAGAAGGTTTTAGTGGGAATAGCCCCTTTGTGGTCCTGCTAACAAGCATGTATGCCCTTATGAACTGACCTCTGGGGTTTTAAGAGAAAGCATATTGCAGCTGGCAATTGAAATATACCTCATTGTACTACCATCAACCCCAACTTTTTGCTAGTTTTTCCTCAAGAATAGCATAAGAGACTTTCCTAAAATTTTGGATCAACCATTTCCTAACCTATCAGTGTAATTAATAACTTTGCCAAAACAAAAGTAATAAAGTTATTTTGACCTGGTCTGTTCTCAATGAATCCATGTTGGCAATGACTACTAACTTTTCTAGATATTCATTGACCACCTATTTTTCTGGGACTCACAGACAAACTTAAGTGTACATCCTCTGCAGATTTCATTCTTTTCTAATTTCAGAAAAGTGGGACATGTTGTCCATCTTCGAGCATCATATTCTTTTCTGTTTTTCAGTTTTCAAATATTACTAAATGTGGCTCAGAGATTCTATTTGCTAGTTCTTTCAATATAATTGGGTTTAGTTCATTTGGGGCTGGTAACTTGAACTAATAAAATTCAACTGGATACTCTCTTACTATTTTCTTATTCATCAACTTCCTATTAGTGGGGCCATTAATAGCTCTCATCCTTCCACCTTTTAGTGATGCATATGTATGTATTTGTGTGTGTGTGTGTGTGTGTGTGTGTGTGTGTGCATGCATGTGTAAAGGAGATGTTTGGGAGTTTCCCTAAACAACATGGAAACACTATGTCAAGATCCTTAATCATCTTGATAACAGTAGGTGTTTGCCATTACAGGATGATGAGGATCAGTCATGCCCTTTGTGGCCTAGATAAAAAACAAAATGGCGCCACTCCAAATAAGTCAACTCTGAGGAGGAAGCTGGCACTCTTGAAAAGTATAAGAAGGTGGAGGAGAAAGAATTTCTTTTTCCTCTCTTTTCCCATCATCAATGGCATCTGGTAACACATGGCAATATTTAGTGGAGGGGATCTACCTATGGAGTTGAGTTAGCAAGAAAAGTAGAGAGTCTAACACTCAGAGCCTTGATCCAGCCTAGGAGAAGGCTTAAATTCCTGCTGATTTCTAGGATAAGAGTTCTGACTTTTTCTAGGGGAGAAAATATCACAAATACCCAAGGCAGACATGGTAGCACTCCAAGCTGTAATATTGCCAAATACTCATCCTAACAAGCTAAGAGAGGCCTGATAGAGTGACTTATCCACTAGAAAAATGAGCTCCACACCAAGCTGTTTGAGGATATCACAAGAAGATGTGGGGGAAAGGGAGCTAGGTGATTCAGTGGATAGAGAACTGGACTTAGAATGGGAACACCTTGGGTTCAAATCTGGCCTCAGACATGTTCTAGCTGTGTGACCTGGGCAAGTCACCGAACCCCCCATTGCCTAGCCCTTACCCCTGTCTTAGAACCACTACATTTTTAAGAAGTTTTTTTGTTTTTTTTTGTTTTTGTTTTTTTAAACCCTTAACTTCTGTGTATTGACTCCTTGGTGGAAGAGTGGTAAGGGTGGGCAATGGGGGTCAAGTGACTTGCCCAGGGTCACACAGCTGGGAAGTGTCTGAGGCCAGATTTGAACCTAGGACCTCCCGTCTCTAGGCCTGACTCTCAATCCACTGAGCTACCCAGCTGCCCCTTTTTTTTTTTTAAGCTGATTTGGTCACATGTGTTTCCTACAATCATGCCTCTCCACTTTGTGAACTCAATGTGTATCTCCTCCTTCCCCTGACAATCAGAGAGTTTGCTCTAGGTTTCTGAGGGAGATATTTTACTGCTACCATTTTTACTATGATATTTCATTATATGCCTTTGTTTTGAGCTAGTTATGTTTTTTGGCTGACTATTGATGGTAAAGGCATCGGTAGGGGCTCGTAAACTATAGTTATAGAGGTGGAGGCACACAGAATTGTCCTCCAGGTATGCACCATACAAATTTAAGGTGAAAGCAAGGAGGATAGTTCAGAGAAATATATGCTCTTCTCATACACACACACACACACACGGAGAGAGGGGAGAGGGAGAGGGAGAGAGAGAGAGAGAGAGAGAGAGAGAGAGAGAGAGAGAGAGAGAGAGAGAAAGTTTTATATTTGTTACAAAGGAGCACATGATAGATTCTTTTGCTGCTGGCAGATAGCCAAGAATGTGGAATAGGTCTATACCAGTAATGGTGAACCTCTTAGAGATTAAGCACCCAAACTGCACCCTCACTCCACATGTGAGCTGCCCCCTTACCCCAGACAGGGGAGGGAGGAAGCACTCCCACTGGGCTGCTGGGCAGAGGGACAGATGATGTGAGAAATGTCCTCAGGCATGTGTGGAGGAGAGGAAGGGAGCAACCCCCTCTGGTATGCATGCCTTAGGTTCACCAACAGGGGTCTATAAGGTCTATAGACAGCTTCTATTTCACCTAGTTTTTGGTCTTGTCATTAAATTCATTTGCATGTTGACCAAAAAAAATCTCGAGACTGAGCAGGTGTTTTATCTCTCCTGCCCCCACAGAACTTTTAGGGGTTTTCTGGATTTTCTTGCACTTAGACATTTAACAGGAGTCAAAAGACATTATCTAGGGGCAGCTGGGTAGCTCAGTGGATTGAGAGTCAGGCCTAGAGACGGGAGGTCCTAGGTTCAAATCTGGCCTCAGACACTTCCCAGCTGTGTGACCCTGGGCAGGTCACTTGACCCCCATTGCCCACCCTTACCACTCTTCCACCTATGAGCCAATACACAGGAGTTAAGGGTTAAAAAAAATAAAAAAGATATTATCTAACCCTAAATCATATAGGGATCTGGAACCTTGAACTTTGCTTATGAACCAAGAAAAAGTTAAAATAGTTTTAAAAGAGACTTAATCTTGATCTAGAGTATTCTACTTATTTTTGTTTGCTTGGCTAGGTTTGGCAGCTTATAACCCTTATAACCTAAACAAGCTATAGTTATCCCTTTCAGAGAGGCTTTTTGAGATAACACACCATAGGATGTATCGATCAGTTCAGTGACTAAGTGATATATGATAGGATAAGCAAAGACACCCAGAAGAGACATCCAGCAGAGACAGTGCAATGGAGAGTGAAGATATGATGTCCAGTAGAGAGAGACTTAATTATGCCACTAGATGACATTGGCAGCTTTGTCACATTAAAGGTGTGATTTGCCCTAGCCTCTGTTCTAACTCATGTCACATATCTTTTCTAGGAATGTGCCTTCCCTATACCTTCACTGGCAAACTGGGAGAGCATCTATTACATATACCTGGGGAAATCTTGTCTTTTTGCTTTTTTGTTTTGCTTCAAACGAATATGTCATCTGGTTATCTAATAAAAGGAAATATCATGGTAGCATCTTCTGAACTCTGGGCCTGGGTGGATACTGACTTATAAAACATTTCAAATCTTAGCTGGCTTTTCTGATGACCATGTGCAGGAGGAGCCCAGATGCGCTCTTATAACCAAAGACAATGTTGAATTTGGATCTTTGATTCATAGGATCATAGATCTTGAGCTGGAAAAGGCCTTAGAGTTCATGTGCCAGGAGTTCTTGACCTGGAGTCCATGAACTTGTTTTTTTAAAAAATATTTGGATAACTGTATTTCAAAATAATTAGTTTTCTTTGTAATACTGTGTATTTAACCTGCAGTGAGTCAGTCAATAAGCTAGACAGTATGCTAAGTTTTGGGGACATAAAGACAGGTCTAAGGCAGCCGTGCCCTCAAAGGAGGCACCATCTAATATCATAATCTAATGGGAGAAAATATAATCCCAATAAGGGTGCCACTGATTTTACCAGACTGCTAAGGGGGTACTCAAGAAACTGAAGTCCAGGGAGTTTGTGATTTGCCAAAAGTCACATAAATACTAAGCTGCCTGGATTCAAATCCAGGTCCTTTGATTTCAAACCTCACATTTTTTCTGCTGCATTCATGGAGATATGTGTAAACATTTCAGGACATCTCACTATTTTCTTGGATTTTGCCTCCTATGAATTTCTGGGCATCTTTAATGCTTTTTTCCTTTCTATATTATAGTCTTGGCATCTAGCTTGGTGGATATATGTACGTAGGAACCTAGGAGATATCTATCTAAAGATTTGAATACTTTTCCCAGAGGAATGGGTAGTTTAGAACAATTTATTCCAACTGCCACAAAAGCAGTCAAAGCAGGTGCTGTGGAGTTCTTAGTACTTGGTCAGATATAGAAGATGTCAAGGTCCTTCACTGTATCCTAGACCATCTCTAGACATCCTGACTTCTGTCTTGTCTCTGGAATTTGATGATTCTGGAAGAGAGAACGAGGCTGTGGCTGTTAGGTGGCACAGTGGATAGAGTATCAGCCCTGTAGTCGGATGGACCCAGATTCAAATCTGCCCTCAGACACTTCCTAGCTGTGTGACTCTGGGTAAGTTACCTAACCTTGTTTGTTTAGCCTTTGCCCTTCTTGGAAAGGTAAGGGTTTAATAGAAGAGAGTGAGGCTGACAAATTTGTGCAATTCTGCCTCACTTAAATCAAATTCACACATATCACTCATAGTCATGACATTGGTCAGCTTAGTGGCTCAGTGGATAGTGTCAGGCCTGGAGTTAGGAAGACCTAAGTTTGAATTTAGTCTCAGATACTTATTAGCTGTGTGATCCTGGGCAAGTCATGTAACCCTGTCTGCCTCAGTCGCCTCATCTATAAAATGAACTAGAGAAGGAAATGGCAAAGCACTCCAGTATCTCTGCCAACAAAACCCCAGTCGGGTCTAGAAGAGTAAGGCATGATTGGGATGACTAAACAATACCACCCAATAAATCAATTCTTTTTGCTTTTCTTTTTCATCTTAGAGTCTTTTGAAAAATTATATTTGTAAGACTGCCAGAAAATATATTCTTACAAGCCTTTATTTGACACCATCTATCCTTGGTCAGGATCTCATCATTCCCATATTTTAAGCTGTGATCCAGAAATCAGTCATTAACGGCTTAATGTCATCTTGGAAGGAAGTCTTCAGTGGAATGTCCCATGGATATGTGCTTGATCCTAATCCATTTACCATTTTTATTAATGACTTGGATAAAGACATAGGTGGCATATTTAGCAAATTTACAGATGCTACAAATTAAGAGAGATAAATAAAATACTAGATACCTGAATGAAAATCCAAAAAAATCTCAATAAGCTTAGAATGTTTGATCCAATCTAATAATATGAATTTCATATATGTAATTGTGATTGGCAGCTAGGTGGCACAGGACTGGCCCTGGAGTCAGGAAGGCTTGAGTTCAAATCCAGCTTCAGACACTTCCTAACTGTGTACTCCTGGGCAAGTCACTTAATCCTGTTTGCCTCAGTTCCATATTTATAAAATGAACGAGAGACAGAAATGGAAAACCACTTTAGTGTCTTTGACAAGAAAACCCCAAATGGAGTTATGAAAAGTCTGACCCAACTGAAACAACTGGTCAACAACCAGATAATTGCCATAACTACTTTATCTTGCATAGATATTGACATAATGCTATTTAAGCATTTCATATATATAAGATTTGTCTTGGCAGAATTATTCGTGAGGGAAATAGCTATCTATATATACAACCTAATTTATCCTGTCTTCTTCCTCTTCCCACCTAAAAAGTAGTTAGTGTGAGCACTAAACAATGAAAATGACAAGCACTGATTGGGTGACTTTTTACTTTAGATGCTCATTCAGCCTCTTTTTCTAATTGGTTTATTTTTCTCAGAACCTTCACATCTTTAACCTCTGACACTTCCCTAGTAGGTGCTATATCTCTTCCTCCACCCTCATTAAAATGTAAACTCCTTTAGGGCAAGATGTGTGTTTACTTTTGCTTGCATTTGTATTTCCAATACTTAGCACTGGTGCCTGGAACATAGTATGCATTTAATAAATACTTCTTGGGACGAGAGATGGCTCAGTGCATAGATTGCCAGACTAGGAGTCTGGAGTCCTGGGTTCAAATCTGGCTGGGTTACTCTGACGTAAGACACTTCTTAGCTATGTGACTCTGGGCAAGCCACTTAATCCCAATTGCCTAGTTCTTACTGCTTTTATGCCTTAGAACAAATATTTAGTATTGATTCTAAGATGGAAGGCAAGGGTTTAAAATTTAAAAAAAAAATGATTGTCAACTTGCCTTGTCCCTCTAAAGCACCATTCCATAATCCTAAATATGGAGTGGGAAGGAGGCAGGGAATGACAAAAATGAAACAATTCTTCACTTTCAGGAGCTTACATTCAATTGGGGGAAACATTTATATATGTAAGTAGAAAAAAAATTCAAAGTAAATACAAAGTAATTTGGAGGGGGGGCAGGCATGGCCAGAGGGAGAAAGACCTTAGCAGTTGGGAAAGGGCTCATCTTGGAGGTAGCAATTGAACTGAGCATAAAAGGCAGCAAGGGATTCAGATAGATGGGGATCAAGAAGAAGATTCTAGGTTCTGCAAAGGTACAGATAGAAGATTACATATGAAAGGTTGCAAAGAGGCCAGTTTAGCTAAATTGTAGAATGTATGAAGGAAATATGTGTAATAAGTCTAGAAAAATAGACTGGAGCCAAATTTCAAAGGGCATTAAATATCATACAAGGAAGTTTGGATTTGATCCTAGAGGCAACAGGCAGCCTCTGGAGTTTCTTGATCAAGGGCCCATGCTTTGAGAAAATCATTTTGGCAGCTGAATGGATTGGAAAGGGGAGAGATGGGAGTCATGGAGACCAACAAGAGAAATCTTGCAATAGTCCAAGTGAGGGAGATGATGAAGACCTAAAACTATGGTGGTGGCTAGGAGAGTAAAGGGATGCATATGAGAGATCTGGTGGAGTGGATTCTAAAAAGACTTGAGAATCCTTCATTAAATAGTTGTGGAGATGATTATTGAACTTGTATTACCCTCATTGAGGAGTCTGGGAGCCTTTATTCTCTTTATTCTCATGATGCTTGGATATGGAAAAGAGATTGGTGATTTCACCATCCATCACATTTCTTCTTCCTAGGATAACAATCTCCATTTCTTTTTCTTCCTCTCTATCTGCTCAAGCTAGACTATCCCTTTTCTCCTTTCTTCTTTCTTCACTCCAATATCTCACTGCTATGACTCAGAATACAGAACTGGGATTCTCTCCTTAATGCCCAGAGGGGCAGAGTGGCAGGGGAAGGTAATTGAAGTGGGTAATTATGGGCACTGGCACCACTTCCCACAAATATTGCTCCACATAGAACCTGGGAATCATGATCTCATATTTTTTTCTCCTCAAGGCAAAGTGTTATCTATTATATAAACAAAAAGTTAGGGCTCAAAATGCCCTTTTTGCATATTTAAACTATTAATCTTTTTCTTATTCCTTTATGGAAATACTAGTTTATACTATATATACTGGGAACACATTAAACCCCTCCCTTCCCTGCATACTTTAGTAAAAATATAAAATACCGAAAGCTGAAAATGAATTACAATTCCTAAAATTTGGGGCAAAAGTCAAATTCAAAGTAAATTTGTCAAGTTCTATACAAAGAACAAGTCATGCCAGCCTAATTGCATTTCTTTTTTTGACAGGGTTGCTAGATTGGTAGATCAGGGGAATGTTATAGACATAGTACATCTGTATTTCAGCAAGGGCATTTGACAAAGGCTCTCATGATATCCTTGTGATAAAGAAGTATGGGCTGGATTATAGTATAGTTTGTTGGATTTATAGCTGCTTGAATGATTGTGCCCAGAAAGTACTGATTAATGGGTCAATGTCAACCTGGGGAGAGGTCTCTCGAGCTTGCAGGGTATCATCTTTGGCCCAGTTTTGTTGATCATTTTTTATCAGTGTCTTGGATGAAGACATTGATGCTATGTTTATCAAACCTGATGACAATTTAAACTTAGCAGGGATAGTTAACTTGTTAAAAGTGTTAAAAAAGTTAAGGAATCAGGACTTCTCTCCCTAAAAAAAAAATACTTTCCTAAAAAAAATCCTCTCTGGGGTAGGTTAAAGTGAGGATCTAGATTTACTTAAATATTTCTAGGATCTATAATATTCATCAGTGTGAATGTTTCTACCATTCTTACAGGTTATAGCCTTATCTTCTTTAGGACATAGCCTTCTGGAGCTGCTGAGATGACTACCAAGCAGGTGATGAGCTTTTCTCAATATATCAGGCCTTCAGACATTGTGCACCAGTTAATCTCCCTGGCTGATATTGGAACCCTTTGTAAGTTGGTTTGATCCATCATGGTTTGTGTTCTGCTGGCATCATCTTCAAGAACCCAGGATCATTTGCTTGCCAGGATGAGATATTGAAATAGGACATTAGTAGGGGAAGAGAATCGAGCTGTGTTAAATTCTAAGGGGTAAAGCTAAAGCCCTGTGTTTACATTAAGAGGAAAAATTCACAAGTACAGGAAAAGGGAAATATGAATAGTTCATAGGGAAAGGCATGGAAATTTTAGTTGCTTTGCAAGCTTAGTACAAACCAAAGGTATGATGTGTTTGCTTAAACACACACATATGCACACATAAATCCCACAAAACCTCCAACAATTGACTCAGACTTCCTTCAGATAATTCTGATATCTAGATTGAGTAAAGTACTTTATACTACTCAAACCACATCTGGAATGCTCTGTTCAATTCTGGTTTTGATATTTTAGAAGTTTGACTAGTGTTGTAAAGTGCCTGGGAAGCCGTCATTGAGGAACATGAAAGAACTTGGGATGTTTATCTTTGAAAAGAAAAGGATTCAGAGAGAAATAATAGTTGTCTTAAAATATTTCAATGATTGTCTTGGAAAAGAATAATTAGTCATTTTCTGCTTTCCACTGGAACTAGGAATGCCTGATCCTGACATTCTGGGCTCTGGTTGGTGAGCTTTCACATTATCCTGGCTGGAAACAAGCCTCCACTACACTTCTTGGCTCTCTCCTAACAATGCCACCAAATGTCATCTTTCTCCTCCTTTCCAACTATAATTTTCTCATATATGTTGTTCTCTGCTCTGAGAATGAAAGAGGATTGAGGAGAGGGACTATCTTGTTTTCCTATTTATGTTCCTAGCACTCAGCATAATGTTTGGCATGTAGTATTTAATAAATGTTCATTCATTCATTTGTTCATTTAGCATAGCTCAGAAGGGCAGAAATAGGAACAATGAATGGATGTTATTAGAGACAGATTTGGCTTAATGTATTCAAGAAGTTCCTAATAGTTAGAGCTGGCCAAAAATGGAATAGGTTGCTTCATAAAAATCAAGGATGCCCTTTCATTGGAAAGATTCCATTAGAGATAGAATGTTCACTTGGTGACAATTTTGAAAAGATCCATGATAACTAAGTGACTTTTTTAATTAAAATTTTTTATCTATTAGCAAAAATATACCTTTCCTTTGTCTCTCTTAATTGAAAAAGGAAGAAAAAAACTTCTGTTGTAAACACATATAATCAAGCTAGATAAAATTCTGCATTGGCCATGTCTAAAATTTAAAAAAAATTTCACATATGTCTCATTCTGCATTCTGAGTCTTTAACTTCTCATTAGGAGACATATAACATGTTTTCCTCTGGAATCATGATTGGTCATTATGCTGATCAGAGTTCCTAAGCCTTTCAAAGTTGTTTGTCTTTATGATATTATTGTCATTGTATCAGTGGTTCTGGTTCTGTTCACTTTACTTTATATTAGTTCAAAAAAGTCTCCCCAGGTTTCTCTGAAACCATCCCCTTTATTATTTCTCATAGTACAATAGTATCCTACTGCACTTATATACTGTTACTTATTCAGCCACTCCCCAGTTAATGGTCACCCTTTCAGATTTCCATTCTTTACCATCTCAAAAACAGTTATAAATATTTTTGTATTTTCTTAGAGTTTGTTAAGAACTAATCTCTCCCTCAATTTACCTTTTTCCTAATAAACCCTTCTCCCCTTTCCCTTCTATTTCTCTGTTAAGTAAAATATGTATGTTTTCTTCCCTACCTCAACAATATCAGATTAGAGTAAGATACATGTGTCAGCTATTCCCTACTTTCTCTTTATTTTATAGGCTTCCACTTGTATATCCTGATTATGAGAGATAATTTCCCCTAACATTCCTTTCTCTCCCATCCCTCTCCCTCTACACTTCCAAGGTTTTCCTCTTCTCCTCTTCCTTTCTCTTTGGACTAGATGACTATTAAAACCAGCTACAGATTGGCTTTTAGATTCTATAAGTCCATGAACACCCACCGTTTTATTCCCAATTCTTGTTAGATTTGTTTTCTGGCAGAAGAGACAGCTGTGGATGCAACTTGGAATAAAAATTTTTGAGTTGGAAGAAAGCTTAGAGACCATGAAATGTACAACTTTTTCACTTTATAGATGAGAGAATTAAGGCTCAAAAGTGTTATCATGGGATTGGACCAAGCTCACATAGCTAGTTATTGGCAAGGGCAGGACCTGAAACCAGGCTTCCTGATTCCCAGTCCAGTACTTCTTGTTATACCACCATACCTTATAAAATACCATAAACTATAGAATTTGCTGAGTGGTCTCTTCATTTTATGGAGGAAGTTGTCAGCTAATATTGACTTTCTTCTTTTCTGATTTGACAGTCTCCATTTAGTGTAACTAGTTGTCAGGAATCGTCTGTGATGACTATTGACCCTCCACTTCCCACTTTCCTACAAACTGTACCCACAATATCTCTCCTGTGTTTGACATGGCAAACAAGAGCCATGACTCTGATGGTTGACATAGTAAGTTGACTTCTTACCAGTCGTGTCAGTCTAAACTCCATACTTGTCCTTAGAGATGCTGGGAAAGTCCACTTGCCTTTAAAAAATTATTTATTTGTTTCTTTCATAAAATTTCCAGGTAACTCCCTCCCTCTCCCCATCCCTGCATTAGAGAAGGAATCATTTGACATATATACATATATGTATATATATATATATATATATCCACATATCTATCTATCTATCTATCTATCTATCTATCTATCTATCTATGTCCTACTTATTTCTGTTTATCAGTTTTTTCTCTGGAAAGTGGACATATACAAATCATTCTTCAAACTATTTCTGTTGCTGTATATAATGTTCTCTTGGTTCCGTTCATTTCACTCTTCATAGTTTCATGAAGGTCTTCCCATGTTTTTTAAAAAATTAACATACTCATCATATTCTTACTCCATCACAATCACATGCAACCCTTCAAATTGTATCCCCTCAGTGTCCAGTTCTTTGCCATCACAAAGAGAGATGTTATAAATATTTTAGAGTATATAGGTTCTTTTACTTTTTCCCTAGTCACCTTAGGAAATAAACCTGATAGTGTTATCGCTGGGTCAAAGGGCATACTTCTTTGGGCATAATTCCAGGTTGTTCTCCCAAATGGTTGAATCAGTTCACAATTCCACCAACAGTGTATTAGTGTCCCCATTTGCTCTTTTATCATTTTAGCCAATATGATTAGAATGAGGTGATATCTCAGAGTTGTTTTGAGTTGCATTTCTCTAATCAATAATGATTTAGAGCATTTTTCGTATCGTTATATATGATTTTCTTCATCCAAAAATTGTATATTCATATCTTTTGACCATATGTCAATTAGAGAATGGCTCATATTTTCATCAATTTAACATGGCTATCTATATATTTTACATATGAAATCGCTATTCACATTTACCTTTATATTATAAGAATTCCAGCCTCAGTTCTGGGTTTCTCAATCTTTATGCTACTAGATGGTGTTCTAGGATGAGTTCTAGAAGTGACTGCATCTCTGTTTTGGGAATAGTGTTTCTGGTACATGTTGTAGGTGACGGATTTTAGCTATAAGAGTTTGTTTTTTACAGGCATACCTTGGAGATATTGAGGGTTTTGTCCCAGACCACCACAATAAAGCAAATATCTAATAAAGCAAGTCACATGAATTTTTTGGTTTTCCAGTGCATATAAAAGTTATACTGTACTGAGTGTATAATAGTATTATATCTATCCCCCCACTCCCAAAATATATACCTTAATTAAAAAATACTTTTTTTTTTCTAAAACAAGCTAACCATCATCTGAGCCTTCAAGGAGTTGTAATCCTTTTGGTGACAGTCTGGCCTCAATGTTAATGGCTGATGACTGATAAGGATGGTGGTTGCTGAAGGCTGGGGTGGAGGTGGCTATTTCTTAAAATTAGACAACAATGATGTTTGCCATGTCTATTGTCTTTTCTTATCACTTGAATATTTAGAGGCTGTTGTAGAATTATTAATGAGATGATATTTGTAAAGTACTTAGCACAGTTCTGGGCACAGTGTAGATACTATATGAATGCATTTTCTTTCTTCCCTCCACCCCATATCCTTGGCAGTGTCTACTAGAGTGACCTACTCTGAGCCATGTTTTTGTAAGATTAGTTTGTGGTAATCAGGATGAACTGGAAGTGGGAAAAACTGAAACTAGTTAAAAAGCTGTCTTCCAGATGATAGGTAGAAAGGGTCTTTTTTTTTTTTTTTTTTTAAACCCTTGTACTTCGGTGTATTTTCTCATAGGTGGAAGATTGGTAAGGGTAGGCAATGGGGGTCAAGTGACTTGCCCAGGGTCACACAGCTGGGAAGTGTCTGAGGCCGGATTTGAACCTAGGACCTCCGGTCTCTAGGCCTGGCTCTCAATCCACTGAGCTACCCAGCTGCCCCCTAGATCCTAGGAAGGATCTTTTAAAAAAAAAATTTAAACCCTTACCTTCTGTTGAAGTATCAATTCTAAGGCAGAAGAGTGGCAAGGGTTAGGCAATTGGGGTTAAGTGACTTGCCCAGAGTCACATAGCTTGCAAGTGTCTGATGTCACATTTGAACTCCTCCTGACTCCAGTATCCACTGTACTACTGTTGCTGCCTCTGGTAGTAAGGATCTTAAGGAACTATGGTAGTGGAAGTATGAAGAGAGTAGAGAAATGAGATGGAAAAGATATGAGAATATGAATCAGTAGGGCAGGACTTGATTGTTTGGAAGTTGTGGAAAAGGAGAGGGATGGACCAAAGGTGACTTTATTGGGTGATGAAGAATGGTGTTACCATCTATGGAGATAGGGACATCAGGAAGAATACCTAGTTTGCAGGGGAAGCAGAAGAAATGACTCCTCTTTCAGATATGTTGCTAAATGTGGTCTCTGAAGCACAGAATGTCACGGTTGGAAGAGACCTCAGAAGCCATCCACACTGGTCTTCTGACAACAAACCCAACAAGTAGTTAATTATGATGGGCTATTCAGGTGAAGAAGTCCAGCAGGTCATTGAAAATGTAGAGTTGGACTTGGAAAAACGTTGGAAGTCAATGCTATACATTTTCAAGAATTGTATTTTGCCAAATGCACACATTGTGGTGCTGAAATGGTGGTATGCTCTCCTCTCCCCATTTTGGTGCTCTCTGTATTGTTATGAGAAAGACTGGTGAGAGCCCAAGAAATACAGGTCAGACCTGTATGGTGCATCTTCCCAACATTGATTGTCAATTTTATTCAGCATGGGCATGCAACTCCATCCCCTCCTCCTCATTCCCAATCCTATTCTTGGATATCTCTTAAGCTGATGCTTTCCAACAGTGCCTAGACCTGTTTAATATATTCCCATATGTTCCAGGAGGAGGGAGATCCCATGCATTTTCCGTTTGTTTCCATCTCTAACCTATAAATGGTCACTCATTTATTAAAATAAATATGCTTTGTCTCTTGGTGGGGTTTTGCAGCCCAAGTATCGGCTGGGGTTAAATTTTTCCTGACTGGGTTATGAATCTTGAGAAAGAGAGGGCTGAATAGAAACTGTGTGGCAAGTTTTAGTGGTTCTGAGAAACTACATCATAGTTAATAGACCCCAAATTGGATGAATATTATAAGCAGTCATCTACTCCATCTCTCTGTGCTCTGGATTGACAGAATCTAAAATACTCAAGATAATATTCATTTTGTATTTGTATTTTCTTTTCTTTCTTTTAATTCCATGTAGAAATTATTTTTGATAATTGTTTTCTGATATTTTGTGATTCAGATTTTCTCCCTCCTTCCCCCAAACCCTTTTCCTGAACTGGTAGTTTGATATAGGTTATACAAGTGCTTTCATGTAATACATATTTCCATATTCCCCATGCCATGACAGTAGATACACATCACACATACAATAAAAAAATGTCACAAAAGAAATGAAATGAAAGATGGTGTACTTTTATCTGTAATCAGATTCAAACAGTTCCTTCTTTGGTTGTGGATAGCATTTTTTTTAATGAGTCCCTTGGGGTTATCTTAGAACCTTGTTTTGCTGATTATAGTTTAGTCCTTTACAGTTGATCATTGTACAATATTTCTATTATTGTATACATTGTTCCCCTGGTTCTGCTCACTTCACTTTGCATCAGTTCATATAAGTCTTTCCAGATTTTTCTAAACTTATCTTGTTTGTCGTTTCTTATGGCACAATAGTATTCCATTACATCATATACCACAACTTGTTCAGTCATTCCCCAGTTGATGGACAACCCCTTGGTTTCTAATTCTTTGCCACTACAAAAAGAGCTGCTAAAAATATTTTTGATGAATAGGTCCTTTTCCCTTATTTCTGATCTCTTAGGGATGCAGACCCAAAAGTGATATTACTGGGTAAAAGGGTATGTAGAGTTTTATGGCCCTTTGGGTATGGTTTCAATTTATTCCCTAGAATGGTTGTCAGTTCACAGTTCTACCAACAGTGTATTAGTGTCCCAATTTTCCCACATCCCCTCTAACATTTGTCATTTTCCTTTTTGGTAACATTAGCCAAATTGATAGATGTAAGGTGGTACTTCAGAGCTGTTTTAATTTGCATTTCCCTAATTAATAGTGATTTGGAGTATTTTTTCATATGATTATAGATAGTTTTAATTTTGTCACCTGAGAACTTCCTGTTCATATACTTTGACCATGAGATAATATGAATTTAAATGGTTTCCATACATCACTTGAGAAAAAGCTTCTACTACTATACTTGTCCATTCTTTAACATCTTCCTTGGATCTAAGTTAAATAAGATAACATGGCATAGGGGAAAATACTTCACTTGGAAAACCTGGGTTTAAATCTTGGCTCAGCCATTTACTATTAAAATGACCTTGGGCAAGTCCCTTAACATCTTAGAACATGTCACCTAATCCATAAAATGGAGATACCAACACTCTTTCTGCTTACCTCATGGATTTTTATGGGAAAAGAGCCTAACCAATCTAAAAGAACCATATAATTGTGAGGCATCACTACAATCCTATACAAGGTGGGGTTTTTTATATTTTTCCTTGCCCTGCCCTCAGTGGAGATGGAGAGTGTAGCTGATGGGAGTTCCATATCAGAATGGTCATCAGATTTTCTCATTGCCTTCCCAGCTAACTCTAAGGGGCTATTGGATTACAGTGAAATAAATGAGAATCAACTGGATCAGGCCTCCACCTGCATTGATGCCTCATCCTGGGAGACTTAGGTCAGTATAGGGCAGGCAGAGTGTTCAGTGTGGATCTGAATGAATGGGCAAAGGGATGCTCTGGTTGGCAATAGAGTACCAAGAATTCTCTTTGTTTCTTCATGCTGCATGTCTCTGAATGAGTTCTGGTTAGTGCTGGATGTTCTGTGATAAATCTCAAATAGAAATAAATAATTAACCAAACAAATGATGGGGCGGGAGTGGGTTGTGAGAGAAGGGGGAAGGTAGAAGAGAAAGCAGTATTGTAGACAAATAAAGAGGAGCAGATAAAAGATGTGGATTTGATTTAAACCACCAAGGATAGCTCTGAAAATAGTCAAATGATCTACAGGGGATAAAGGGCTCTCTGCATTGGAACAATGCCAAACACCTTACTAACAATTTGTATTGGTGACTGTGTCTATCATCTAACTCAGCTGGGTCCCCCAATTCAGAGGGATGTCCCTGGTTTTCCAAGAGCTGTCTTTGGTTGCATCGTAGTCCATTTCCCCCTCCAATAGTTTGTATTCCCTTCTTTTTATAAATGTCCAATTTAAAGATTATTCTTTTCCCCCAGTGGCATGTCTGTTATTAACCCATGGATAATATAGAAGAACTAATAGAGAAAAAAGAGGAGGAAGGAGCAGCTAGTTGGACACGTTTTACCTGTGTGACCTTGGGCAAGTCATTAAACCTCAATTGTCTAGCCCTTACTGCTCTTCTGCCTTGGAACGAATAACCTAATATTAATTCTAAGACAGATAGTCAGGGTTTAGGAAAAAAAAAAGACTAAGAAAAAAAGAGGAGCCATGTCTAAGCCTAATGCTATCTGCTTAACTGTGGAATTCAAATTTATCAATACTCCATATTGAAGCCAACTTTGGTTTGCAGTGAACTCATCGATCACCTTATTATAGTAAACCTGGAGAATTCTCTAGTTTCCCACAATTTGGCATTGTTTGCAGATTTAGCTTGAAAATGACTAGCAACAGCCTTTGAAAGCCACTTTATTCAGCCACCATGGAGAAGACTAATAGAGGATAATAATAATGACTTATTTATGTACCATTGCTAAGGCAATATATCATAATAAAGTGATTAATTAAATATAGTCAAATGCCAAAATCTGTGCTCCATATAATAAGGGCTATCAAAGGTTGCTACTTACTCTCTTGAGACAGTTCAACCTTCTGGGCTTTTGTTTCTTTATCTATAAAATGTGGGGTTGGATCATTTAGTTTGTAAGGTCCCTTCTATATCTAAACCCTATTTCCATATTTCTCTAGTTAAATCTTTTCAGTGTTTTCCAATTCTCTAACTCCTTAAAATATAGACCCTTTATCTTAGCATTCAAGACTTTTCAAAGTCAGGGTCCAACTTACCTTTCCAGTCTTCTTCACATATTCTACTATTTTTCTTTACACACCCTACATCCCAAACTCACTGTTCTCCATTCTTGTTCTTTGGATAGACCCATTCCCGCTTTTGTTCACTCTGTTTTCCATGCCTGGAGTGGACTTCTTGTCTAGATTCCATCAGTTGATATCCTTCCTTTTCCTCATGGTCCCAATTAGGTACCAGTTACTCCTTGAAATTTTCCTGTATTTTTCCTATCCTCCCTTTGCCCCACTTCTGTGCTGAAAATGATATCTTCCTCCTGAGATTTCTTATATTACTCTGTCTAGATTTCTCCTTTGTACTTAGCTCACTCTTCCATAGATCATAGTTATTTATGATTATTTCCCCCCATTAAATTGTAAGGTCCTTTAAGGACAGATGCTATCTTGATTCATCTTTGTATTTTCACTATTTTCACTGCTGAGTTCAGAGTTGCCTTCTAATGTCTGCTTTGAATGGGAATGATTGTGCTTTAATATTTTAAATACTAAATGATGAAGCTCCTGTGATTGCATGCAGCAGTCTGTGGAATTCCCAATGTGAACATGTCTAATACAGATCTGTTGCTTTTGTACTATCTCTTAGAGTGATTTGGCCAAGGTCTCACAGCTAGTATGTGTCACAGGCAGGACTGGTAGCCTGGTCTACCTGACTCTAAGGCTAGACCTTGTCTCCACCATTCCACACCACCTCACGGGTCTATACCCAACATGATAAAAGAGAGGCACACTTTTTAGCTCTGCTATTTTTTGTTTAGGACATCCGGTAACCGAGCAAGTCATGGGGACCCTGGCAACTTAAGGAAGGGGATTTTGTATCTCAGGGTACCCAGTTGCATCAGGGTTTAAAATATTTATCTGTAGCTTCTTTGTTAGATATTCAGGTCCTGAGAAGGAATAGAGTGACTTGGTTCCCCTTAGGTGTAAGGGTGGGAGAATAAACCATCCATTCACTCTCCAAAGACAAACCAATCAACTAAGTTATGAGTCAAGGGGCTATAGCCACATGTAGTGTTCTAGTGCACTATCTGGCGACAGAGGAGTTGAACTGAGTGAGAATAGTTGCCAGCACTCAGTTATAGAACTCAAATGGATTAAAGATGTGTAGGAAATCAGAGAACAAGAGAGGCAGCCTGGTGTTATGGAACAGTCACACATACAATATTTCTCTCTCTCTCTCAAGTTATTATTATTGCAACAGCACATTAAAATCAGATAGGAAGTACATTTTAATCTGGTTCCTGTCACGTTTGGGAGTGTGGTGGGCTACATATTGGACTCTTCAGTTTTAGAAAGCATCCTGAAGGGCAGCTAGTTGACTCGGTGTATGATAGCATGGTAGCCCTAGTGATGGGAGGTCCTGGGATCAAATATGGCCTCAGATACTTCCTACATATGTGATTCCAATTACCTAGCCCTTACCAGACTTCTGACTTGGAACTGACATTTAGTCATGATTCTAAGACACAAGGTAAAAAGTTGTTGTTTTTTTTAAAAAAAAAAAAAACATCCTGGATGCTTAAATGTCAAGAAATATGGGTTCAAATTCTAGTTCTGTTAATCTTTTAAAATTTAATTTTCTTTTAAAAATTATTTTCTAAGCATTTATTTTTTCTCTCTCTCTGATCCCTTCCCCATTGAATAATTAAACAAATAAACCTTATAATTAACATTCATAGTCCAGAAAAAAAAAAGTCCACATGGGTCATGTCCAAAAATCTGTGTCTCATTCTACATTTTAACTTCTTTGGCAGGAGATTGATTGCATGTTTTTTTGTGCTATGCTTACTATCTGTGTGTGTATTTGGAAAGTTGTGTAACCAATCTGCATCCTCCTCCATTAAAAAGAGAGAGAGAGAGAGAGAGAGAGAGAGAGAGAGAGACTCGGACTAAATGATTTCTAAGGTCCCTTATAGTTCTGAGACCATGAACTCTTAAAGCCAAACTCCTGTATTTTTTCTCTCTCCTAGGAGATCGGAGAACAGCCTTAAGCTCTATCTCCTTGTCTGTGGGGATGGGAGAGTGGAGATGTCTGGGGGGTGCTGGGAGGGATGTGGAGCAGATTCCTTAGTCAGGGGTCTTTTCCTATTTCTTATTGAATAGAAAGGGACTTCATTTGCCTCTTTATAAATGAGTACTGCAAAGGGGTTAACCCTGCTAGAGACTGCCTCCATGGACCATGTTGGAGGGTTTTTTGTTGATAGATATCACCTTGAAATGGAGTTCAGCTGGCATGAGCCAACTCTTGAAAAATAGGTCCCTTAATGTCCTCTCAATGAGACCCACTACATGACAGCTAGCCTGAGGGACTCAAATGCTGGTGAGAAATCAGAGCCATAGATCTGTCTCAAAGTGCAGTTTCATCAACTGGGATTGCTGGATGTTAAGTTTAAGACTTAACAACCCACCTGCCCCACTTGGCTCAGATAGACGACAGCTCAGGGAGCTTGTTTGGGCCTGACTGCCTGGATATGCCATGTGGGTAGTGTCTATAGCCTCTGTCCGGTGTCAGCTCCTCTGGCAGCATCCAAGGATATGCCTTGAGGGAACAGAGGAGGACAGAGAGAGATAGGTGGTAGGTGGTAGGTCTTGTGTCTGTAGCTAGGAAGTAGAAAATGGGAGGGCAATTTCTAACATAAACCACCTCGTTTTCCCCCAATAAGAATACAGGATCAGAGGGTTTTAGAATTAGACTGGACATTAGGGATTATCTAGTTCAGACCTCTTACTTTCTAAATAAGCAGAGACTTGCCACTTACAAAACACAAGTCCTGAGATACAATTGGGGCTCTTACACAGACTTATTTGATACAAGGTGATTATGTCATTTCAACCACATTTGAATGTGGGGAGAGAGAGAGAGAGAGAGAGAGAGAGAGAGAGAGAGAGAGAGAGAGAGAGAGAGAGAGAGAGAGAGAGAGAGAGAGAACATTTGAAGGGTTATATTAACTTGCTCTGAAATAAGTCTCCTATCCCTGAATGGAGCTGGTAAGGAGGGCCTATAACCTGTTTCTTGGTGCTCTGTGTGAAACATAAAATTATTGGATCGTAGAGTTTTAAGGAACTTTAAAGATCATCAAATCAAACTTTTTGCCCAAGGTAAGAACTCTCCTGTATGAGGTTGTCCAGCCTCTATTTGATACCCGCTGGTGTCAGGCAATGTGTAAGGTCACCAATGCACCAGGCAGTCCATTCATTGTTGAAATTTATAGAATAATTTAGTCGACTCATTAACACTGGGTTCTTAAAATTTTCAGCCCAGTTAATTTTGCCCAGGGATCCCAAGTTCTCATGCCAGGATGATTTCCTTACGTCACCTTTCAGATCAGAGAACACTGAGCAGCTCAATTCCAGCCCAACCTATGTGTGATGACTCCAAGAAAACATGGAGAGAATAAACCGTCAGACAGCCAGTCAGCCTCTTCCATCATAGGGGAAAGACAGGATCTGCTGATCCCAGACAACAACAAAGGAAAAATTGAGGCCAGGCCTGGGGCAGCCCAACAGAAACCTCTCCACTCTGTGCTGGGGAGAAGTAGGTCCTGAAAGAAATGAGACTGCCACCAGGGGCCCGCCCAAATACCCATATGCCGGGGAGGGGGGGAGAAAAAGGACATGGAACAGAAGCAGGAATTCAGGCAATTAATCCTTTATTTAAAGAATAATAAACAGCCAGATTTTACGCACTGAAAGAGGGAGCAAGGTAAAAGGGGTTAAAAACTAAAAAGCAAGGACGGCAGACACCAATTAACACAATGCTAATTGACAATTTCCCCAAGCCTCCATGAAACATGCCAGGCCTATTTCCCCAATTGCTAATTAAATCAAACCGCACACACAATACTAATTTCCCTAACTTAGGGAACTCAGTAGACAAATAAAATGCAAAACTAACTTAAACATTTTGTCAAAGTATTGGGAAAATAATGAATGAAATCTTAAAGTGAATAAACTTTGGCTCTAAGTAAATATGTTAAACTTCTGGCATGTTTAATGAACGCTTGAAATATCCCAGCATCCCCATTCTACTCACAATTACATAAATGCACTTTCTAATCACAAAATAATACACAGCAGTCCTCTTAAACTTACATTCTCTCCCTCTGGTGAAGGGTACACAGCACATCATGAAAGTGACATGTAAATTGCACCATTTAAAAATTATAAAATACCAACTTAATTACAATTAAAAACAAAAGGAATAACTTTTCTTTAAAATGGTCCCTAAGGTCTTTGAGCGGGAGTCTGGCTTTGTGGAAAAGAGAAGGCAGTCACTTAATCATACAGTTCGGTGCAAAGACAACTCATATTGGCTGGCTCTCTGCTTTCTCAGACTCTTCACTAACATTTTCCCTCCCCTCCCCCTGCCAACCTTCTGAAAACTCCTTGTCTCTCTGCTCCCAATCCCCTTTCTGCTATCACTTCTCCGTCTTCCCATCAGCTTTGAAGGGTCTCCTTTGACCTTTATATTGAGGTCTGATCGGAGACCCTATACTCGGGGCCTCCTGGAAACATCTCAGTAGAACTAGAGATTTTTGAGCGCTCTCTAGGACATAGTGACATAGGAACTAGAGGTGGAAGAGACCTTAGAAATCATTTAGTCTGGGCCTCCCATTTCACATGTGAAGAATTGGGGGTCCAGCAAGGAGATCGCTCAAGTGGTAAATAGGATTCGAACATGGGTCGTCTGTGATTACTTAGTGGCAGTTAGATAGCATAGTGGACAGAGTGTCGAGTCTAGTCAGGAAGACTCATCTTCATGAGTCCATATCCAGGGTCAGACATCTATGACTCTGGGCAAGTTACTTAACCGTGTTTGCCTCAGTTTCCTCATCTGTAAAATGAGCTAGAGAAGGAAGCTGCCTGTTATGATCCAGATAGACAGAGCTTTAGAGAAATGGGGGAAGAGTGGAAACACTTTTTCCCCTGCCACTTGGGTTACTGGCCTAGGAAAGGAGAGGAGAGAAAAGGTAAATAGCTCTGATGGAGATGAAAACAATCCAAACTCTCAAGAGGTGAGAAAACTGAGGTAACAGGGGGGTAGGAGTTGGCTTGCCAGATTTGGAGTCATAGGACTAGAGTTTAGATTCTAGCTCTGCCATTTACTAACCTTGTCCCTTTTGACATGTCCCATTTTCCTTATCTCATGTTCATTTGGTTCCAAATTTATGCTCCTATGAGGTTCATTAAGATTAAATATTTTGTCCAGGGTCATCCAGCTAATCAGAGTTAGTACTTAAGCCTTATGTCTTCTTATTACAAGACCAGTATGCTTTGCCCAATTCTGTGGAGAATAAAGGATTTACTGGAGAATAAAGGGCTTGAAGAGAGATTAACAGGAGAAACAATGGACCCCATATGGATACAGCTTGAGACTCACCTTCTGCAGTTCAGTAGGTTATCTCCTGAAGAGAAAAACTGTCTACCTTAGACATTATTTGTCATCTTTCCCAAGTGGATTATAGTAAAATGATGGACCAGTGATGGGTTGGTCTATCAGCATCTCTCTGTTAAGGGCAAAGAGATATAGGAAGGCAGCCAAGGATCCTCTCTCCTCTGCTTTGCTCGACTGTGGATAGAGATCCCCAAATAGCAGCAGGGAGATGTGCAGTGCTGGGTATTAAAGCATCCTTGGACTTTCTTTTTTGACTGGCATCAGTGATGCATTTATCAAGAGGGAGGCTGCTTATCTGTCCTTGTTCCTTCCCAGGACAAAGGCAGACCTGTCACCGGCGGATCAAGAGAAGCCTGAAGAGGAGGGGAAGGACAGCTGAAAGTCTTTCTCGTTCATTGTGATTTATCATAATCACTGACCCCTCCCCCAGGATGAAATAGGAATGAAATAGTAATGTGATAGGTTAATGCCGATAATTAAAGAGAGTTTAAGACTAAGTGTGAGACTGGACTATGTGTGTGGGTGGCTGGAATAGTTGTTTGATGTGAAAGTCAATGATTGAATTATTCAGAGAGAGTGATTTCCAAATGATAATTTTACACTTTACATAACTGATTTTGATTTATTATAGTGGCACCCAGTTGAGCTGCTTTAGTTATAAAGGGCTGTCAGTTTTCCCATCAGAGACCTCTGGTCTAGAGCACAAAAAAGTCCCCCCCTCTCCATCTGAAACTTGACATTGTCAGTGTCACATCCTGGGCAAAGCTCCCCTTATTTACTCTAGCTCCACCCTTCAAGTCCCTCTCCACCCCTCACTTCCAACCCTAACTACAGGTTTCTAGCCTCTTTGGTTTAGCTTTTTATAATCAGCTGGGTGTGTATGTGTGTGTGTGTGTGGAAATTGTGTGAGGTAAGCTGTTTCTTGTTTCCCTCCTAATGTGTCTATTTAAAAGATTTGGCTTCATGTCATTCAGCAAGAGATCAGTCTATGTGGTAAGAAGAGGGCCCTGGGAACTTATAATGATAATGATAGCCTGAGAGCAAATCTTGGTGAAAACCAAGTTGGTGGAATAGGTTGTCCATCCTATGTACCGATATTATACCAAGATCAGTGAATTTATTTATTTATTAATTTAGTGGCAGGGGAAGGAGAGCATCAAGGGAGGGGGAAATGGCAAATTCATCAATTTAGCATCTCTCAAAGAGAAGGAAAGCATTTTTAAATGACCTGATTCAAATCTGGCCTCAAACACTTCCTAGATGTGCGACCCTGGGCAAGACACTTAACCCCAATTGCCTAGCCCTTGCTGCTTTTCTGCCTTGGAAGTGATAACTTGGTATTGATTCTAAGACAGAAGGTAAGGGCTTTAAGAATATTAAAGAATAACCTGTGCAATTTAAGTCATAAACATCATTTTGAATACTTTTCTCCTCAAACCCCTCTCTTCCTTTTTGCGACAAGGTCTTTTCTCAGAAATTAGCCAGGTAGTTAGGTAGCCAAGTAGTCTTCTAATCTTAAAAATGTCAATTGTTGGACAATCAAGTTGACTTATAGAAAATGGTCCCGGGAGAAGCTCTACTGAGCCATTGGTACCACCTTGGGACATGGAATTCATCAACCTCATGACTCAAAGAACCAGTTCAGCAACCAGACAGCAAACTCTGTCCAACAAAGCACCTTGGCCTTAAAGAAACACAATGAAAGAATTTTGCTTTTTACCTCCTTTGTGCCAGCCCCTGGTTGCAGGTCACTAATTTGAGCACCGTGGAAAAAGAGGGAAAGAAAGAAAGCAGAATGAACCAAAATAATAGAACACAAGTGGAAGGGAATTTGTATTGTTTTTCAGATACCTGGAAAAAGGATGTAAACTTTGAATTCAAGAAGAAAAGGGGGTTGGAGGATAAGGAATGAGGAAGAACAGGGCGTAGAGATAGCGTGCAAAGGTCAGTATTTTACTATATTTGTCCAATTCTCTTGATAACCTGACCTGAAAAAAAAAAGTTACTATAAATTGGCTGAGACCAGAGCGATACCATGTAATGAACACAATTTAATGGTTGAAAATCTAGAAGCAAACACTTTCTCTAGCAGTAAACTGTAGTGAAAAATGGGACAGAAGAAAGAGCTCTGGGTTTAGAGTCAAAGGGTCTGGGTTCAAATCCCAGCTCGGCCCTCATTTTGGAATTTGGACAAGTCACAACCTATCTGTGCTGCAGTTTGTAGGAAATATGAAGGTGTTTAGGTGACTTCTAAAGTTGCTTTTAGTTCTAAATCTATGGATCTAAGCCCTAAAAAAGAGTATAATTTAGTCTGAAGAGACTTTAGTAAATAAACAAAATGACTCCACAAGGGAATTTGGATCCTTTTTAAAGGCAAAGAAGCAGGTGCTGGGTCAGACGTGGTCTACACGACCCCCTCAAAAAAGCCAGATAAGGAAGAGTTATTTCTTGATTGTCTTGTGTGCATAATAAGGCACTGTACTCATGGCAGAGTGGACAGAAGGAGCTTACCGCCATGTTAGAGGGACAAGACACATGCATTTGAAATAGGAGAGAGCACCCAGGGATGAATATTTGATCCACTACTAAACTGTGCAGTACAGATGGCGTCAACTTCCTCTTTCCATCTATAGCTCCAGAATTTGAGATTTGTAGCAGGGGGGCAGGTGCACAAAGGGCCCCAGAGCCAAAGGTCTTTATTACTTCCTCTAACCAGGCTGCTTTATTGGATAGTGCTTAGAACTTGGCTGTTATGCTAATACATGCACTTACAGGGTTGAAACCTTATAGGAGTTGTTAAATAAAGGGAGAGATTATTAAGGAAAAAAACAAAACAAAACACAATACACCCAACAGATCGGTGTTGGCACTAAAGTGCAAGGAACATTGGACAGGTTACTTAGATGGTGCAGGGGAGACAGTACTAGATTTGGAGTGAGGAGGTGGTCCTGAGTTCAAATCTTGCCATATAGATTTATTTAGTAGTATAACCCTAGGCAACTCTCTCAGTTCCCCAACCCCCCAACTGTTAAACAGAGCTAATAATTGTTATGAAGATCAAATGAGATAATACATGTAAAGCACTTTGTTACATGTTAACTATTATTGTTATTTCCCATTCTATCGCTCATTTTCCTCATTTTCAAGATATGTAAAGAGATACTATTGTTCCCACAATATGACATTGTTCCCCAAATGGAAAGGCAGATTCTGTATAGCCTTATCTAGTAGGTCAAGGTCATGAGATGATGAGTAGAGTAAGGATTTACTCTACCTGAGAGGTTCTTGCCCCTTTCGGTTTTGTGGACCCTTTTGGGTCTGGTGAGACCTATGGACCCCTTTTCAGAATAATATTTTTAAATGTATGAAATAAAATATATAAGATTACAAAGGAAACTAATTATATTGAAATACATTTATCAATACAGAAAAAACAAACAAAACCAATTTGTGGACCCTAGCTAGGTCCTCCTCTACTACTAGGTCCCACCCCTACTCTAGATGTCATCTAATCCAACTTTCTTACCCAGACTTGGGAAGTGTAGAGGAAGGAGTTAACTGAGATTCTAGTTATGACTGCTCAAGGACCAGAAAAGACCTCTGGGGTCATTCGGTTCATTCCCCTGCCTCTAGGCAGTTTTCTTTCAAGCATCCCAGACCAGGTCTTATTTATTCTATTCTTATAGTGCTCCAGGGAAGGAGAGCATGCTACAGTATCTTACAGGAAACTGTTTCCATTTTCTTCTTAACATGAGTTGTTCCTGTAGCAATTTAAAACCCATTTTCTACTGTTCTGCTCTTGATAATTCCAGAAACTCTTTCATTGCAGGTTAGAATCCTCATGGTTTATCATGGCAAACTGTAAATCACAAAGTCTCTTTATAAACGCCACCATTATTATTTCCTGTTTTCAGCTGGTGAGACATACAAGCATAGGTTAGAGGGAGGCAGGGGCCATTTTCACCTCTGAACTCGAAAGGAGGAAGTGATAAAGACAGAGATAAAAAGTCAGGGGAGAAGAAAAATGTCTCAAATGCTTAAACTTTCAAAAAACAAAACATTTTGGTCTCTTCAAAAATTTGCATTGCGGTTTAATTTTTTTATCTTCTTGCCTTGAGCTCCCAGGTGATCAAAATCCAGAGGAGACGTTAGGTGTTTTAGTCTCTATTTTTTAAAGTCCTGAAGTGTCCCTTCCTTCTCAGCCTGCCAAAGGAGATAAGTTACTCAAGAGTCAAGCCAAAGCAGAACCAGGCCAAAGTTGAATGCCTGTTGAACAGTTGTCTCCAAAGGTTGAATGTTGGGAACATCTCCAAATGTCAGAATGACACGGGCTGTACTCATTTCTGCTTATGCCTATTTAAATTCCGATAGGTTTTGATTGAGGTTTCTGATGATCCTTTTTGCCTTGATCTGATTAACACTAGAGTCTGTCCTGCCACCCTTCCCACCCCCACACCCCCCAACTGTTGGGCTTAGGAGCTGAAAGTCCCAAATACCTGTGGCTTGACAGATCGCCCAGCCAATGTGACCAATGCTTAATTACATTAGCATTTGTTTTCACTAAAAAAGTAATCATATTACAGCCTTTCATGTCACATTAGTGAAAATGGGTACCAATATGATACATATTAATATAATAAGATGGGAAATGGCTAATACAATTAGACTTTCACATTTTATTAGTCCTGGACTGACACCATACCTAGAAGAATGGCTTGCTTTAGGTGTGAGTGTTTATTTTTGTGTGTGTGTGTGTGTGTGTGTGTGTGTGTGTGTGTGTGTGTGTGTTAATCAAGAGGAATCTGAGCTTGGGTCAGAGGAACATATGGCCTTTGGAGCCAGTTGTTAGTTTTGATGCCCAGTTTGTGGGCACTGTTCTCAACACCCACCCTACCCCAATTCAGTAACAGGAATGCCTTTTGGATTTTGGGTTGGGAGAAAGGCAACTGCTTCACAGCCAGGCTATGCTGCCTGCATTGTGGTCATTAAAGTATCCTGTGACATGATCCTGCTGCTCATGTGGCCCCAGATCAGATAGAATAAATATTTCATCATTCCTTCTGTGGAAGGCGCTGGTGGAAAGGGAGAGCAGAGATAGGGAAAACCTCCCCAGGGCCCCTTCCAATAAGGGCATCATGAAAGGGCCCTATTTTAACTGGATGCCCCCATAGGTGATGCTTGGGTTGTCTTTTCCCTCCAAAGTGGGAAGAAACCCTCACTCTTCCTATTCATTCAAAGCAATGGCTAAAAACTTATCAAAGGAGAGAAAGAGAGACACTTCATTGTCTATAGGTGGATTTTTTAGTTCCTGACTGACATTAGTGTTTTGGGCTGTTTCTGTCAGCTATTGGAGCATGCCCAAGGAATCCAAGCTAATTGTAATATTGAGATTTAGCAGAATAGAACCATAAAAAATGAATCTAATGCAGAAATATGTTATAAACTCAATTATAAGTGATTTGGGCATTATTCACTTGGTTTTACATTATCTATATTATTCTTTCTTGAATTGAGAGGAGAAGAAAGAAGAGAGACAGAGAAAGAGATATAGACAAAGATAGAAACACAATGGACAGAAGCTCAGCAGTCAGGCACCAATCTAACATAACCATCTTATTCCCTTCTCTTCCCCTCCAGGAACCCTCTGCTCCGGTCAAATTGATCTACTCATTGTCTCTTGAGCATTCTTTGGCCTTTTTGAACCCTCTATCTTTGCTTTTAATTCTGCCCCCGCCCCATTCCCTTGTTCTTCACTTCCATCCTGGACAGAATGCTTGTTCTCTTCAAATACAAAGTCTACTTCTCCTTCAAAGTCCAGCTCCTACTAGACTCCATGAAGTCTTCCTTGATCATAACAATCAGAAGTTCTCTTTCCTTCTGGGTTCCTATAAGAGTGTCTGTAACACTTCTTGGGCAGTCATTCCATCCTGTCTAATTTATATGTGTTCATGAAGACAAAGATTATGTCTTAGCCTTCCCCATTTTCCCAGAGTGTCTTGTACATACTAGGTATGCAATATTGGATAAATGAATAAATATATTACCTACCTAATTAGACAATAGACTCTGTGAGGGCAGGGATTTTATCTTATTTTTGTGTGGTCTCTAATGCAATTCACATAGTAGATGTTCAATAAATATCTAACAAAGGGGCAGGTGAGTAGTGCCCACTGGTAGAGCACCAAGCCTGGAGTTTGGAGGAGCTGGCTTCAAATTTAGCCTCAGACACTTCCTAGTTGTGTGACCCTGGGCAAATCACTTAACTTCCATTGCCTAGCCCTTATTGCTCTTCTGTCTTGGAACTAATATATAGTATTGATTCTAAGACAGAAGGTAAGGGTTTAAAAAGAAAAAAGAATCTTGTGATCCTGAATTCTGAAGGTGAACAACAATAAAATAGCAATTTGAATATTCAACAAACATCAGAATCTGAATGAAATGATGGTATTGAAAAGGAAACTGAGTTACATTCTAACCAAATTAGTCAAAACCTATAATATTAATTTGCTTTGGGTCATTTTGCCATTTCTTGATGAAGCCTCAGGGAAGGGAAGAGTACCTAATAATCCGGTTTCTTACCTTCTCTTCCCCTTACAGACTCATTTGTACAGAAGAAGAAAGGATGGAAGGAAACTAGCATTTACTAAGCATCTACTATGTGCCAAGCACTGTATTACAAATAGGTAAAGCTGGTGGGAAGATTCAAGTTTAAAACCTGGCTCTGACAATTAAAATTTATATGAGCTTAAGCAAGTGACTTAATTTTTCTGGATCTCCTTTTCAACCACTTATAAAACAAAAAGGTTGGATTAGATAAAGTTTCTTCTAGTCATAGTCAATCTATGATCCTCTAATATAAATTTACTAAGACAGAGCTAGCCACTGTTGACATGAAATGCAGAATTCATGATCCTTTGTGGTTACTACAATGGTGCCATAACTTGGAAGAGAAGCTCTAGCAAGCACTCTGCATGTATTACTGAGCCTTTATTAATGTATATGAAAGACCTGAATTCAAATCTGGCCTCAGACACTTATTAACTGTGTGATTCTAAGCATGTCACTTAACTGTGTTTGCCTCAGTTTCCTCATCTGTAAAATAAGCTAGAGAAGGAAATGGCAAACCACTCCAGTATCTTTGCCAAGAAAACTCCAAATGGGGTCATGAAGAATCAGACACAACTGAAAAATGACTAAACAACAACAGGGAACATATTGGCTAGTATTCAGTAATGCTAAGAGCAGGGACTGGTAGTCAGAATTGCTTTCTCATCCTGTTCCATTACCATGTGATCTTGGATAAGTCACTTAATGAACCAGGGCTCATTTTTCTCAGCTATGATGAGGCAATAGGAGTTGCTGTTCTCTAAGGTTGCTTCACCACTTTGACATGCAATGAATCTATGAATCTAGTTGAAACATATAAGCTATAAACATGAACCTGAGCAGAGCTAGCAGTAGGAGGTACCATACCTAAGGACTAATATTGGATTTCAAAAGATGGGGGAAAATGTTTTTGGCTTTGATGGCTAGGGAAAACTTTGGAGAGGAGACTGAATTTTAAGAGAAGAATGGATAAGATTTAGAAAGGTGGTGAGAATGCAAGGGTATTTGTTTGTTCTAGGCCAGGGGAATGACATGAACTCAAAAGTAGGAGTGCCCAAGGATATAAGATTATAGATTCAGGGCTGGAATGGCCCTCAGACCTCTTCATTTTACAGAAGGGGAAACTGAGGCCTAAGTAGATTAAATGATTTGCCCAACATCATTCAGATAGTAAGTCTCCGAGGCAGAATTTGTTCTGAGGTCTGATTTAAGAGTTAATGCTCATTCCATTTTATGGTGCTGTTTCCCAGGTATGCCAGATAACATCTGGAGTGGAAGATTTGCATAGTGCAGCACACAAGACTGGAAAACCAGGTTGGCATTAGATTGAATATGGCACAGAATGCCAGGCTAAGTAATTTTGACCTTATCCAGTGGATGGTGTGGAGCCAGTGGCAAACAATGTCTTATCCTAAACCTTGGCACATTCTGTCTAGTGAATGGGGATCATTGCTTAAGGTATTCTGGAAGGTGGGGGTGATGAAAATTAACTGGCCAGACTGAGAGGCTGGAGAGATGCTGTATGGACAGGCCTGCTGTTTCATTTTCAAAGTGATGGGAAGGATGAGGGTGTTGAGGGTCCTCTTTTAAAATTCATATCCAGCCTGCTTCATAGAGAGTGAGAGGTAGGGCTCCGGGTTCCTGCCACCTTGTTCTCCTTTTCAAAGCAAAGGGACAAAGTTGCCAATCAGCATGTCTT
The DNA here is from genome assembly GCF_016433145.1 of Gracilinanus agilis. Lineage (NCBI taxonomy): Eukaryota > Metazoa > Chordata > Mammalia > Didelphimorphia > Didelphidae > Gracilinanus > Gracilinanus agilis. The sequence goes on along the minus strand of NC_058131.1, from coordinate 112,605,229 downwards.
AGTCAGCTCTGCCTCTTTTGTTTCTTGTCTCTTGGTATTCTTTTCCCCTCTCTTCTGTCTCCTTTCTTCCCCACCCCCTACCATATTTCTTTTTTTCTCTAGCCATTCCTTCTTCCTTTCTCTGTCTCTGTCTCCCTTCCTTCCTCTCTCTTTCCCTCTTTCTCCCTTCTTTCTCCCCCCCACCCTTTTCCCTGTCTCATTGTGCCTGTCTATGTCTACTTCTATTACACCTCCTCATATTCCCTCCTCAAACCCTTAATACAAACAAACAAACAAACAACAACAACAACAACAAAAACACAACCCTTACTGATTCTAAGACATAAGCAAGATAAGTGCTAGGCAATGGGGGTTAAGTGACTTGCCCAGGGTCACACCACCACCTGCAGGAGGTCAGATTTGAACCTAGGACCTCCCATCTCTAGACTGGTTTTCTATCCACTGTATTACCTAGCTCTTCCTCCCACATCCTTTCAGTGAAGGAATATCACTGCTTATGGGAAGAACTGGCTAAAGTGAAGTCCCACCCAAAGTAAAAGGAAGAATAAAACGGAAGCAAACTCTTCAAGAATCAAACCATTCCTGCATGGGGAGCAGAGGAGAGACTTTCCTGGGGTGGGGTGGAGGGAGGTCAGTCCTTCTGGTCCCCTGTTAAGCAGCGCCACAAAGGTCACCATCACCACATTTCCCACGGTTTAGGATAGATAGCTCCTTAGTACTGCATTTTTTTTTTTTAAGTGGGGAACATTTTTTTTTAAAGCACAAAATCATGCCAGTGGTCTATTTTGTCCTCCTATTTGCCTCCTTTCTCATCGTGTGTTTTCTAAATATACATACAAAACCCTCATGCCTAAGTCCTGTGGATTACATATTGAAATAGTTATCACAGTTCATTCCACTATAACAAACAATACTGATTATATAGCAGGGATATATTTTGTAATTATAATGTGCTTCAAACTTCTCTGATTGACATGCAGCATATTTAAACAGGGATGATCAAAAATTATGTTCACAGCACTGTCCTTGTCTCTTTTCTGAAGCACAAAAGCTCCCCTCAGTAGGTAGCAGAGACCAGGCAGCCCGACAGCAGCTGTGCCTCGATGCGATTCAGTTTCTTTGGGGGGGAAGAGGGGGGAAAGGGGGGGACACCCTGGCTTTTAAATCAAAGACAATTCAGTTTAGAGAAAGATGTACCTTGTAGAAATAAATAAAAAGAGGGCTCCTGGTATCGTCAGCTGGTCGTCTTAAATCAATAATGCAAGCAGTCCATCTTGTACACCCATTCAGTTTCTCATTTATTCTGCTGTAAAGGGGAGGAACACCTGCCTTGCAGCCCGGTCCAGTAATAAGAGCCCTAGTTGAGAGGTGTCCAGGGTAGCAAGCACATCTTGGACTGCTCTTCAAGGCCTCTCCGGAGCTCGCCTGGCGATGTGCCTGCGGAAGGTCTGAAGATGTTAATGTCCTTTACCTCTAGATCATATCAATCTGCATCCATTATTTTGCCAAGCAGGGACACCTGGACTGGATGCTCTGTTTTCTTTCAATGGCCCTGGCTTATAAAACAGAACCAAAGAAGAGCACGTATTACCTTTTAGTATTCTTCTGCAGCAGCTAATAGGTTTTTTTTTTCTTTTTCTTTCTTTCTTTTTTTTTTTTTTTGAGAATGATGAAGATCTGTGAGAACACTCTAGGTTAAAAAAAAAAGGCAGTATTTTTTAATCATCTTCTTTGTTTACAAAGTGGTGACATTCAGTCTTGAATCAAAGGGAACAGTTTCTAGGTAGAAAAGTCCTGTGTTTGTTTTTGTCAGTTATCAGCCACCAGCTACTGGCTCGAGCCCCCCTCTCCTAAACTTTGAATGCTATTGACTTGCCTTCATTTAAGGGAGGAAGAAAAGGATTTGGGGACTTGGTGGGGGAGGGGGGAAGGGGCCTAGGTAAGGGGAGAGCTTTCAAAAGCAGATTATCCTTTTGGAGTTTTGATAGATTAAGAAGATGATCAAACTAGGCAGCATCTTAATAACAGGACGTGTGAATTTCGGCAAGGCTAATGGATGCTCTTTCATCAGTTTCTAGGTAACCTGTATTTGACAGGATGCGATATGCTGTATTAGGGCCCACCTTTGCTATAAGGCAGCTTAATTAGATTTAAAGGTGCTGCAACTAGGCTGAAGTTGCCAAGACGGGGTGTAAGTTCTATCCAGAGTACCTTCTCCGCTCACCCGCCCTTATTTGGCTCTGCAGCCCGCTGGAATTCACAATGTGTCTCCTTTATACAAGAAACAGCTGAATTCTAGGCAGCTGAGCTTTGGAACAGAAATTGTCTTTCTAAACAAAAAAAAATTTTTTTTTGGTTCCATTCAGGACTCTTTTCTGAAATATTATCTATCATAAAAAAAAAAAACATGACATGAATTTACTATGGCAGTCAGCTGCATTTCTTAAATACACTAGCTAGGTTGTGGGGATCAGACTGTGCCTCTTCTTAAACTGGCCAGGGAGGAGAAAGAAAATATGTTTTCACTTCATGGAGAGTCTTGGGGAAAGCCCGGCTCACTGGTGTGAATGCTACCCAGGCTTCCTCTGTGATGAACTATTTAAGTGGGAGATATTTAAAGTGAAAAGTCCTGTCTGGAGGAGCCAGTCAGCTAATGAGAGGCTGAGTGAGATTCACAATATGTCAGCCGGCTCAGGCAATGCTTGGTGTGGGAGACATCCAGTCGGTGGCACTAATCTTGTATAACTGGGGCTCTGCTGAAAACAAGACGAGTTTCTCCTTCAGTTACTGGAGTAAACTTCACTCTATTTCAATAGGATACAACCAGCCCAGATTAAGACTGAACGAAGAGGGAGCCAGCCGTTAGCATCCTTTTCATTTTAGAATCTGTTCAGGATACAAGACTTTGGAATTCTTTTTTTTTTCCTTTTTTTGGCTTCTTTTGAATACTTAGATAGTCCTCCCACTGTCTAAGAAGGCTAAATGGGACATACTGTGCCATACATCAAGAAGAGAGGAATTAATCCTTTGGGAGCTGAAGAAAAGTGTAGCCTCAAGTGAATCAAAAGGCACTTTTGACCCCCTATCCCTTTCTTGGGTCCTGGAAGCGAGCTCTGCTCTAAAGCCCTTTCCAAGAGAGGATATCTAGCTATGATAATGACTTAAGGTCTCAGACTCTTCTGGAGTTATGTCTAGTTAAACACCTGTTGAAATGAAGATTGTAATCCACCGGCAGAGCTACGATGGGGCAATGAGCGTTTATAGGAACCATACGGAATCTGGCTAAGAAGGTTACCCCCAGCTTCTGAGTCTGACCATAAAATGAACATATTCTCTAAACAGCGGAAGCTTGAGCCTTTTACAAGCCAAGCTAATAAATAAATGGATTGATGCGTAAAGAGGCAAAGCTCACAGGAATATTTACAGCCGATTTTCACAATATAAAGCATCTATGGATTCTTTTGGAAGCAGTCACAAATGCACTTTAGGAATAAGTGGGATGAATATGCCATATTAGTTCTCAAGTTTTGCGGCCGTACATCATTGAGCTTTATAACCCTGTCAAGTTCTTTTTTCTTCTCCTTCTCCTGACTCTTGTGATTTACAATGTTAGGCTTCCTTGAAGCCTAGTCAGCCCAGCAGAAGCTGACCTCCTTCTCCAGGTTCTTCTTGCACTTGTGTGTGGTTTCTCCCTTGGGAGAAATGGAACCATTGAAACTCAAGCCAATGAACTTGGTAAATATGTCGCCCTGTGGGTTGTCTGAGGAAATTCCTGTGATTCTGCAAGGCAGGCTCACTTAATACACCCTCCAACCAAAGCTGTCTAAAGACTGGGCTCCCTTCTCACAGAGTTCCTGCCTATAAATGTGGAGGTTGGGGGGCAGGATCAGAGGTCATGTTTCTAAGACTATTGTGTCTTGACCGATTAGTTATGGACACCTTTAAGACAGATGTTAGTTGGTTCTACAGAAATGTGTATGAATATCCAGGCTGGAATTTGACGTCTAGGTCCAGACCTTAAAAAGGTGATTTAGCAAATTGGAACTGAGGGTGGGGAGGGGGGGAAGGCAGGCACATGGTGGTAGTGGCTGAGTAGATGGAGGCTACATATTTATTATCTATTCTTTAGACAGATTGAGAGCAAATGGGCTCAAAATGAAAAAGTTAGGATGTAGACCAGACAGAGGGAAGGTCTCTTAATGACACTCAGGAACTTACTGAGCAGTGGGTCATGTCCAGAAATAGAGGGATGGATTGAATCAATGGACTTTGGAAGTTATTTTATACTTTTGGGGGTGTATGTGTGAAATTAGGTAGTACATTGGATAGAGTGCAAGATTTGGAGTTATGAAGATCTGAGTTCAAATACTACCTCAGATGGTCCCTAGCTATATAGCCCCAGACAAGTCACTATTTTTCTGTGCCTTAATTTCACCAATTGTAAAATGGGTGTAATCATATTTCCTTCACAGGATTGTAGTGAGGGTCAAATGAGTAAACATATGTAAAGCACTTTGTAAACCTTAAAGCACTATGCAATTGCTAGCCATTATGGTTTTTTATCCTATCATTTAAATATTTAATTCATTCACTTATATATTCAAGGCCGTATGAATAGTTGGGTGGTATGACGTAGAAGATAGAGTATGGCACTTGAAATCAAGAAGACCTAAGCTTAAATCTTGCTTTTGACACTCCCTGGATATGACCATGTGCAAATCCCTTAAACTCTCTGGTTGCCAATCCCTCATCTGTAAAATGGGAATAATACAGTAATACCTTCTATGAGCAGCTAGGAGGCACAATGGATAGAGCACCAGCCCTGGAGCCAGGGAAACTCATCTTCCTGAGTTCAAATATGACCTCAGACACTTATTTGCTGTGTGACTCTGGGCAAGTCACTTAACTGCCTAGTTTCTTCCTCTGTAAAATGAACTAGAAAAGGAAATGGAAAACCACTATAGTTATCTTTGCCAAGAAAACCCCAAATAGAGTTGCGAAGAGTCAAGTGCGACTGAAAAATGACTCAACAACAATAACAGCAATACCAACCTCATAGGACTAGATCAGGCTCAAATGAGATAATATATGTAAAGTACTCTACAAATATTAGTTGTCATGATAGTCTTCTATTGATCTTACTTGCCTTTTGGCTACTGATCTGGAAGGCTTCAAAAGTTGCATTGACTCAGAAGAATGACATTGAATAATAATAACAATGGCAGTGATAATGAGGATAAAATGGCATTTATAGAGTGCTTTACAACAATTATCTCATTTGATCCTCACAACAAACCTGGCAGGTAGAGTCTATTGCCTATCTTCATTTTAAAGATGAGGAAACTGAGGCAGACAGTGATTGAGTGACTGGCCCAGTATTAGGAAGCTCAGAAAAGTCTGAGGCTAGATTTGAGATCATCTTCTGACGGAAGGCTTAGTACTCTAACCACTGAGCCACTAGCTTCTGAATAGAATTCAGCCTCTTGAGGAATAGAAACCAAAGACACTAATTTGATTATCAGTTTTCAATATGTCTATAATAGAATCATATTGCTTTAGAGATGATATGATCATGATCACGATAACTAACATTTGTAGAGCACTTACTTTGTGCCAGACACTGTGCTAAGTGCTTTACAATTATTAACTCATCTGTTCCTTATCTAACATTAAGAGATAGGTACTATTATCATCTCCATTTTACAGCTGAGGAAACTGAGGCAAATAGAGGTTAAGTGACTAGCCCAGGGTCTCACAGCTAAATAAGTCTCTGATACTAGATTTTTACTCAGGTCTTCCTGCTTCCAGACCAGTGTTCTATCCACTGTGCCATTCAGCTAACTGTTCTTTGAGTACTACCTTCTTTGTGAATGCTAGTGCATTAGAAATCACCAGGACAATGCTGTTATTATACTTGTTGCCCTTTAAAGACTCTGAAGGGGTGGGCAACAGCTGGGTGACTCAGAGGATTGAGAACCAGGCTTAGAGAGGGGAGATTCTGGGTTCAAATATGGCCTCAGACACTTCCTAGCTGACCCTGGGCAAGTCATTTGACCCCTATTGCCTAGCCCTTATCACCCTTCTGCCTTAGAACCAATAGATAGTACTGATTCTAAGACAGAAGGAAATTGTTTTTTTTTTTAATTTTTAAAAAGCACAAAGAAAGCAGACAGGAAACCATCATAGAATACCTGTGTGTGCTCTGAAGTAGAGAGGAGGGTCACAAAACATTCCCCTATTCCCAGGACTGGATAATCTTTGTTGGCTGGCTCCTGAGGTCCAGTGGGGATCAGGGCAACTTGCTTGAGGTCTCGTTACTTATTAATAGTAGAGTCAGAAGTTGTTTGACTCCCAGCCCAATGATATGGGACACTTCTACGTCAAATCAGAACTCTCATTGATCCGAAGAAACTATGAGTTGCATTGCCTGATTTAATCATTGAAATAAAAATTTAGGGCAGCTAAGTGGCCCAGTGTCTGATCTGAAATAAAATCTAGCCTCCGAGCCTTACTAACTAGGTGACCCTGGGCAAGTCACTTAACTCTGTTTGCCTCAGTTTCCTCATCAGTAAAATGAACTGGAGAAGAAGAAAAAAAAGGATAAACTACTCTAATGGTTTTTTGCAAAAAAAAAAAAATAATAAATCCCCAAATGGGGTTCAGGGAGAGTCAGACATGACTAAAACGACTGAAGAAAAACAAAAATTTAAACTTGAAATTGTCATTTGTGTTGTGGTAATTTGAAAACTATTTGGCAGTACATGAAGAACAAGAAGGGCCAAAAAAAAAGTGTTTATTGTTGCCTGGGTCTTAGGACCAGTCCTAGTTCTCACCGTTTCTTTGCCAGCTGGTGGTCCAGCAGATTGGGCACTGGGACTGGCATCAGAGAAGACCAGAGTTCAGATCTAGCCTCAGACGCTTCCTAGTGGTATGACTCTGGGTAGTCCACTCAGTCTTTATCTGCTTCACTTTCTTTAACTGTAAAATGGGAATAATAGTAGCACTTATTTCCCAGGGTTGTTACAAGGATCAAATGAATGAGATAATATTTGTAAAGCACTTAGCACAGTGCCTGGCACATAGTAGCCACTTAATAAATGCCCATTCCCTTCCTCTTCCCTCCCTTCTCAGTGCCTAGAGGAAAGGAAAAAGGGCCAGGTGGGAGAGAGATCGAGGACTCTCCAGGTTTTGAATAGGAAGTTTGGTCTGGGAAGGACTCCCATGCTGGACAGAGCCATCCTGGTGACTGGCACAGAGGAAAAGAATGCCCACTGAGGTTCTTCTAGTGTTCCCCAGCTTGAGAGTTGCTCTGGTGCCTTTGGAAATGTAAATGTTCTTTTAAGTATACAATTAACCACAGACATCAAAGGGGCAGGTGGGTAATGCAGAGTAGTGCCTTGTGGGTTTTAACATGAACCAATATTTAAAAGAATGATTTTCATTTCTGAGGATGAACTATTGTCCACACCCTTCTTAATCTGAGGTGTGCACCAGGCAAGGGGGTGAACGTTTTTTGCACTGTGAAACGTACTGATCATTTTATTAGCTGAAAACCAGCTTCAACACAGACTCGCTCCCTCCTTACCTAATGTGTTTGACATTTCTAAGTCAGTGTAGTCTGAAAAGAATGAGCTCTGAATAGGGAATCAGGAAACCAAGTTTTTGTCCTGATTTAGTTGCTCTGTGTCCCTGGGCCAATCACCTTACCTCTATGCCTCATTCCTCTCCTCCTGCTATTTGTAAAATAAGGATAATATTGTCTAGGCAGATCCAATTTACGTTTGTCAGGAATGTAACATACATGAAGTATGTTGAACTCTTTGAAGGAAAGGCATTTTGGCCTTCCTTATTATTACTCATATTTTAATAACCCAGCAGCCCAGACCCTATTGCCCAAACACATTACAATGATCTGTTGTTGGATTAACCATCTCCTGGTGCTATGACAAGTTACCCAAGGATCATTTTTGGAATTAATGCCAGCCCGGTCGTTGGCCAAACCTTAGCTGCTGGTTCCTGGAGTTCTTGTTTTTGAAAAGCTGTATTTCCTTACATTCTGACAGACATATATTTCCCCCCTCCTCGTTCCTATTTTTAAAAGCAGAGAGATGGAGAGAAACTATTGAAGTAACAAAGACTATAACTTTCTGGAGTGGGAAAAGCTTCTTAGAAGGTGAGGGTATCAGAAAGTTACAGGGGCAGAAAATGGGGCTCAGAATGAGCCCTGCTTTGTGTCTTTAATCGTAGCATTTGTTTTTTTTAATATGCTATAATCTGATGTTTTCTAAAAAGCCAAAGAAATCTTCAAATCCAGGTCTGTTCATTAAAGAATTGGTGAATCAGTCACATTTGTCAAAAATCTATAGATCATCAATGCCACCATTGCAGTACATGCATAGAAGATTTCTAGTTTGACCAGGTCTCACCCTTTTGCCCAGGACATTAAAGTCCATCGTTACAAATCTTTCTGTCTCTGTTGCTCTCTCTTCCCCCTTTCCTAATTTTCTTTATGTGCCTCTTTCTTTTCCATCTGTCTCCGGGTCAGTGTGTTTTTGTCTCCATCTCTTTCTTCATTCTTATTTTTTTCTTTTTTCCATTTTCCTCCTCTCTCTCCTTTTTTCCCATTTCTCCCATCTGATAATGAGGAAAGAGGTGGAGAAAGGAAGGGAATACTTTAAGGGGTGGGTAGGAGATGTACTGTATACAGAAAGCTGGAGGGTAAGTGACCTGCTTAATCTACTTCTGAATTTTGGCAAAGGCTAGTCAAGGTTGGGGAAGGAGGAGGGGGTAAAAATGAAGCCAACAACAACAGAGTGTCCCAACTTCTTGAAGATGGGCAGTTGCCACATGAAAGTCCATGGTCTCACTTGGGGAAAAGTCTTAGTTTCCACATAGTGGCCCCACAGTTTCTCAAATATCCCTCCTCCTTTCTTTGGCGTGAAATAATTTCCCATTTTTGCCCACACAGGCCCTGTTAGTTAGTGACCTGAGGTTATTAGGCTAATTGTTTTGGCTCTATTTTTCTGCTCTACGTCTCACTCAGAAATCGGCCAATACCAAATATTCTGTTCCAAACATTTCTCCACCCCTCTCCACCCCACCACCCAATTATACTTCCCTGTTACCTCCACTCCTCCCCAGTCTTGGAAAAGTAGCCTACACAAAAAAAGCTATAAGCCGTGTGATATTGCAACCTCCACACTGCTTTCCTTCCCCAATGATGCCAGTGGCGGTTTATTGCAGAGGGCAAGGCCTAGAATTGAATATAAACAAACACAGGCTACCAGCTTAAAATAGACCATTGAGCAGCTCACAAAATAGGCCCCTTGTTTTTAAATGAGCAGTGGACAAGCCTGAGAAATAATAAGAAATAATAAGTCTCTGAGCTGGACAGAAATCTCAGCAACTTTGAGGCAGTATTTGTTCAGCAAACTTTATTTACATTTGGCACGTGTGCTATCTGTGTTTTGCCAACAATTGCCAGGGTCCATAGGCAATGGAAAATTTATCTGGGCTGCTGAAGGGAAAAGCTGAAATGGTCTGAAAAATGTTGCAAAAGCCTAGCCATGCTGATTTCTAAAGAGGTTAGGCTATCTCTGCAAGGGTTAAGGTGTCCAGGAGGGAAACTTTCTAATCAATGATGGCACTTAGCCAGGTCCTATCCAATGTCACATTCCTACTAGCATTTGTATGTCCCCTTCACCTCTGGGTTGGACTGGTTCTTTCTGTTCCCATTATTCAAAGCTGCTCAAACAACCCTTTTCTGTCTTCTACTCTACTTGGAGTCACAGAATCTCAGAATAGGAAGAAGCCTCACAATCATCTCTAGTCCAACCCACATCTAGATAAAAATGATCTCCAAAATATTCCCCCAAAGTGGCCAACAAGCTGTCCATCAAAGGACTCTAGCTACCACCTCCTGGGGTGATTCATTCAATTTTCAGGCAGTTTTTCCCATTAGTAAGTCTAAATTTACCTCTTTGAAACTTTTACTCATTGCTCCTACTTTTGTGCTTTGGGGCCAAGGAGAACAAGTCTAATCTCTCTTCTACATGAAAAACCTTCAAATACTTGAAGGCAACCAATACATCCCCTCAATATCTTTTCTTTTCCAAACTAAACATCTCTAGTTCCTCATTCGGTCCTCATAGGTTATGGTCTCTAATTATCTCACCATCTTAGTCACTCTCTGGTTGTTTCTCAGTTTGTTAATGTTCTTCCTAATATGTAATAAACCAAAATAAACACTATATTCCAAAAATCATTTATTCATTCAACAGGAAGTAATCAGAGTGATGGATGTAGTTATAAAGATCTGAGTTCAAACCCTAGGCTTCTACATTAATTAACTTTTCTGAACCTCAGCGTTGTCACCTATAAGAGAAGGGTGTTAGATTAGGTGGTCTTTTAAAGTCCCATTCAGTCCTAAAATCTCTGAACCTATAAACAGGGGTTATTAATCATTTTATTTTGTCACAGTCTTCTCTGATTGTCTAGTGAAAACTACAGACCCTTTTTAGAATAATATTTACATTTTTTTATGTTTTGAGATATTGTATATGGTTTTATTTTTATTAAAAATATATTTTATTTTACATGTAATAACAGATTTCCACATAAGTTTTCCAAAGTTATATGATCCAAATTGTCTCCCTCTATCCCTTCCCTCTCCCCTTCTAGAACCTGGCAAGCAATTCAATCTGGGTTATACATGTATTATCATGCAAAACGTATTTCCATATTGTTAATTTTTGTAGGAGAATAATCACATAAAACCAAAACCCAAGTAAACAATTGAAAAATCACATGCTTTGATCTGTATTCTAACTCCAGCAGATCTCTCTCTGGAGGTGGATAGCATTCTTTGTCAGAAGTCCCTCAGATTGTCCTGGATCATTGTATTGTTGAGAGTACTTAAGTTTATCACAGTTGATCATAAAGTAATATTTTTAAACAATTGAAGGAAATGCTACATTTCATGAGAAAATAAGGATATCATTCTTTTACCATCTAAGTTCACAGAGTGCTGAAATCTATCTCCAGATTCATTGTCTACCTTCCTCTATGTCCTAGCATTTATTAAATGACAATTTTGCACAGGACACTTTACTACAGGACACAAGATTAAATTTTGCAGGACACTTTCCCTTTTGATTTTTTCACTCTATTTTCAACAGATTCCTCTGCAACCCCAGACTTTTCCATCAATATCTCTCCAGCTAGATAGCCCAGTGAATAGAAAGCCAGATCCAGAGACTGGAAGTCTAGAGTCCAAATCCCACCTCAGACACTTTCTAGGCAAGTCAACTCCAATTGCCTAATCCTTACTGCTCTTCTGTCTTGGAACTGATATTGGTATTGATTTTAAGACAGAAGGTGAGGGTTTTAAAAATATATTCCTTCATATTCTTCTTTAATTGAAGTCAAATTTTTCTTTAAGTACATTACATTTGGCCATGTCCTCCACTCTTCTGTATTGGTTCCTTCATCTCAGTTGACCTTCACAGATGATCTGTCCTCACCAGTCTTGCTCCTAAGACCAGAGAACTTGCCCTTGAGGACTTAACTCTTTGCTTCAGGTCTGGAATTTCCACCCTGGTCCTGTCTCCCATCAATGAGGGTCTTACATGACCCACTAAATCTAGCTTTGTCTCAGCCATACTACATTTTATTCCCCTGCCATCTTATCCTCAACTGCTCTGCCCCTGGGAATTATCTCTTCATCTCCCTTTTCTTCATAGCTTTCTAGCTCTGGAACAAATCAATACTGTCATTGCCACTGGGAAGGCTATGCCATATTATGGCTATATGGGCCTATTTTTCATCTCTGTTTCCCTTTGTTTATTCATTCGTTCATTTGTTCCTCCCTCCCTCTTTTCCTTTCTTTCTTCCTTCTTTTCTTCCTTCCTTCCTTTTTTCCTTCCTCCCTTCCTTCTTTCCTTCCTTCCTTCTTTCTTTCCTTCCTCCCTTCCTTTTTTCCTTCCTTCCTTCCTCCCTTCCTCTCTTTTTCCCTTCCTCCCTTCCTTCCTCCTTCCCTTCTCTCTCTCCCTCCCTCCTTCCTTCCCTCTCTCCCCCCCCTCTCTCCCCAACCATGCCCCATCCTTATGTTCAGTCTTAGAATTGATATCAAGTATCTGTTTCAAGACAGAAGAACAGTAGGGGCTAGGCAATTGGAATGAAGTGATTTGGCAAGATGGTACAGCTAGAAAATATCTGAGGTCAGATTTGAAGCCAAGACCTCCTTCTCCAGGCCTTTTCTTGATATACTGAGCCACCTAGCTACTCTGCATCTCTGTGTCCTTCTAAAACCAAAAAACTCTTTCCCAGACATCATTTATTAAATACCTGCTGTGTACCAGGCACCCTGCTAATACTGGAAATACTAAGAAAGATAAAAGGCAGTCTCTGTTGTCAAGGAACTCATGGTCTGGTAAGAGAGAGAGAGCATGAAACAACCTCTATACAAACAAGCTATGTACAGGAGAAATTGGAAAGCCATAGAGGGAAGGTACTGGAAATAGAGTCTGGGAAGGATTTCTTGTGTGTTGTCCCTCTCATTAGAACATAAACTCTCTGAGGAGAAGGACTATCTTGCTTTATATTTGTATCCATAGTACTATGCACAGTGTTGGCATATAATAAGCATTTAATAAGTGTGTTTTCATTCATTTGTTTATTCATTCATTTATTCTTAAGTGGGGTTTATTACTCCAATTCTCCTCTTAACTTCCCTATTTTTTCTCAAAGGTTCATTACAGTTAATAAATCAATCAATATTTAAGTAGCTCCTATATGCCAGGCACTGTGCTAAGTGATGGGTGTGCAAAAAGAGAAAAGGCAGCCCCTGCCCTCAAGGAGCTTACAGTCTAATAGAGTGGACAACAAACGAAAACATATCTGAATAAGCTCTATACAAGATAAATAAGAAATAATTAGCCAAGGGAAGGCACTAGAATGAAGAGAATTTGGGATAATCTTTTTGTATGGGATTTTAGAGGAGACTTAAAGGAAGCCAGGGAAGCCAATGGGCAGAAATGAAAAGAAAGAGTGTGTTCCAGGCATGGGGGAGAGCCAGGAAAATACCTGGAGTGGAAAAATGGAATGTCTTGTTTGAGGAGCAAAAAAGAAGACAATGTCACTGGAGCTAAGAGCATGTATCGGGGAATAAAGTATAAGAGGACTGGAAAGGTGGTTAGCTAGGTTGCCCAGTGCTTAGTGCTCAGCCTGGAGTTGAGTTATATTACTTTTCTTAAATTTAGAAATTGGAAAGGATGATGAAAAATCTTGACTATTTGAAACGAAAAAAACAACTTGGGTTCAAATTTGACCTCAATTCCTAGTTGTGTGACCCTGAGCAAGTCACTTAACCTTAATTGCCTAGCTCTCATTGCTCTTTTGTCTTATAATTGATTAATATTAGTTGTAATATTAATCAATTCTAAGATGTAAAGTAAGGCTTAAAAAAAGATAGAAATAATTTGGGGGGCAGCAAGGTGGCTCAGTAGTTGAGAGCCATACCAAGAGATGAGAAGCCCTGGGTTCAAATCTGGCCTTAGACACTTCCCACCTGTGTGACCCTGGGCAAGTCACTTAACCTCCATTGCCTAACGCTTACCATTCTTCTGCTTTGGAACCAATATACAGTATTGATTCTAAGATGGAAGGTAAGGATTAAAAACAAAAAAAGAATGGAAAAGTAGGAGGGTGCTAGGTCATGCAGGGCATAAAACCTCACCTGGGCCAATAGAGTCTCTGAGTTTGCAAATTCAGGGTTATCCTCAATTATCCTCAATTATTCAATTTCCATTGTGCCTATATATAGCCACTTGTTATGTCATGTTGATTCTATACCCATACTTGTTTGTCAGTTCTCATTTTCTTCAGTATGAATCTTAAACCTTATACCTGTTGATTTTAAGAACTGTGTGTGCTTTTAACAGTGAAAAAAACCAAACCAAAACAAGCCTTGCATCCATTCCTTCTCTCCCTTCTCACAGCAAACTCGTAGTCTAGACTTTCATCATCTCTTCTCTGGCCCACTGCAAAAGCCTCTTAACTGCTCTCCTTAGTTCTATTCTCTCTTCTTTCAATTACATCCTCACCATTGCTGCCAAATTGATATTTCTAAAATACATAGATCTGAACACATTAATTACTCTTTTACTCAATCAAGAAGCTTCCATTGCTAGCTGTTCCTTTTGGTTTAATTCAAACTCCTTATTGGGCATTTGTAGCCTTTTCTAATCAAGCTCCAACCTAGCTTTCAGACTGCTTTCATATGATTACTCTTCACTCCTGTTATCTTTCAGCCAATATAGCCAATATAGTTTCTTTTAAAACATTTTATTAAAAAGATTTTTATTTAACCCTTACTTTCTGTCTTAGTATTAATTCTAAGACAGAAGAATGGCAAGGGCTAGGCAATTGAGGTTAAGTGACTTGCCCAGGGCCACACAGCTAGGAAGTGTCTGAGGGCAGATTTGAACCCAGGACATCCTGATTCCAGACCTGGCTCTCTGTCCACCATGCTACTTAGTTACCTCTGTCAGTATAGTTTCCATTAAACAACATTTGAATTCCTACCTCTTTGTTTTTATCCCTACTCCCAGGCTTCTCTTCCTTCTCACTGGAGGCTCGTAAGCCTTAGTTGTTTTTTTTTTTCAAGCATAGTTTAAAATAATAATAATAACAATAGTTAATTGGTTGTCATTCCTCCCCTCCCAATCGATCATATTATTTGGTATTTACTTACCATGCTCTTGTTCTTAGCTATGCATATATCGTACCTACCTGGAAGAATGTAAGCTTTTTGAGGGCAGTGACTGTTTTAATGTTGCTTATTTTTATTTCTCTCCTACCTAGCAGAATGCCTTGCACATTTTATAAAGCACTTTGCAATCCTTGAAGCCATATGTAGGTGTTAGTTGTTATTACTGTAGGCACTTAATAAATGTTGGCTGAATGGAATTGCCTTCTCTCTCTTTTAGATAGTAAATTCCATGAATTTAGCAACTATCCTTTCTTACCTTCCTCTTTCCCCTTGCTTCTGAGACATTGTTCTGAATACAATAGGCCCTTAATAAATGTTTATTGAAAGAATAAATTGTTCAATAAATGAGTAGATAAAACTGAAAATTAAACGAACCCTACTTTATTCTGTTCCCTTCAATTTGTACCAGAATATTTTTTACTTTTGATTTTTAGTTATTGTTAATTTGTTTATTATATGGACATCAACTCCCCTCCCTTCCTCCTCCTTCTCCTTCTCCTTCTCCTTCTCCTTTTTTTCTTCTTCTTCTCTCTCATAATTCTTATTTGCTGTCTTTGAATCAATACAAATTTTTTGTTCCAAGGCAGAAAAGCAGAAAGGGTTAGGTGCAATTAGGGGTTGTGACTTGGCCAGAGTCACACAGCTAAAGAAATATCTAAGGATATATTTGAACCCAGGACCTCTCATCTTCAGGCCTTGCTCTCTATCCACTGAGCCACCTAGCTGTTCCAGACTTCAAATTCTCTTAATCTTATTTTAAACTTCATAAAGATGGGGACTTCTATTGATTCTTTTGATTCCTTTCCCCACTACTCTTTTGCAAACCCTCATGTTCTCTAGTCAAAATTGTGATGTCAACAAGGTTTATCCTAGATGCTTTCCCAAATCCTCTTTAATCATCCATCTCTCTCCTTTTCCAGTTCTCACTAGACATCCAGTGACTTATTTCCAAAGCTCCATCACTTTTAGATAACTAAGAATGTACCAACTGATATAGTAAGGTATGTCTCATCACAGAGATTATTTTCATTTTTAATAAGCCTATGAATATCCTTCACTACCTTGAGGATTGAATTTTTAAAGATGGAGTTTCAGAGAGTGGAAGAAATCATTCTGAGTAGCCTTTGAACCACTTCATTTAGGCAGCTGCTTAGTTTATTTAATTAAAAATCCTTATTTTCCATCTTAGAATCAATACTATTTATTGGTTCCAAGACAGAAGAACAGTAAGGACCAGATTTGCCCTGGGCCACACAGCTAAGAGATGTCTAAGGTCGCATTTGAACCCAGGACTCCCAGTCTTCTAGCCTGGTTCTCTATCTAATTGAGCCACTCAGCTGCCTTAATAGCTGCTTAGTTTACCTAAGTATCAAGCCACTTCAAACTGGGTACACAGTAAATATTCAGTTTGAGGGTCCTATTCTTTGAAGACCTCTATGTTCTCTAAATCTTTGGAGTCAGAAAGACTTATTCCTTGGATAGTCCATTCCTCCCATCAGTAAGTGTATGGAGACTAGATATGGGCAAGAAGAAACCATTTCTTGTGATTGCTTGGAGCAAGAGCAGGATCTTATTTGAATAGCCAGTGTCTGTCTTTTGGTGTATCAGAAAAAATGAGGATCTGGAGTTCTAGGCTACTCACCTTGACTAGACTCAGTTTTCTCAGCTTCAAATGAAGGGATTGCATTATATGATTTGTAAGACCCTTCCAACTCTAAGGCTCTCTGTTGCTCCAGCTAGATTGCTGTCACCTTGGTCTAAAAATAAGATATTTTCTCCTTTGACAGATATTCCCACTCCACCCCTAGCCATGGTGAATCTAGAGAATAAGAGGTGACCATTAACATACCTATTCTGACAGCAAACCTCATCACCCCCAATCAATCAATCAATCAATCAAACTTATTTATTTACTTTTATTGAGAGGCAGCATAGAATACAGAGAGAATATTGGACTTCAGAGTCAAGAAATCTTGACTTGATTTCTAGCTCTGAACCTTAGTGACTGCATTACTCTGGGCAAGTCATTTAGCTTCTGTGTCATAGTTTTCTCAGTCTGTAAAACTGACAGAGCAAGATATTACTACCTATATTACAAGATGCTTTATCAATATGAGCTATTAAAAATCAGCCTTCCCGTCCCTTTAGCCTGAGTTATCTATGTGATTTCCTTTCTGTCAAACTCAACCAGATAGTAAGCCTTTCCAATTCTTCTTCCTTTTCCCATTTCTGTCCTTCCTTTCTCTAGTTCCCTTTTCTTCTCTTCTCCCTTCTGCTTCCTGTTCTACTTCTGAATCATTTGAGTTAGTATTCTTTTTTTTTTTTTTAAGCTCCGGGAATATACCTAGTGCTGATAAAAGATAATAACAGAGGAACGAGGTGCAAAAAGTTCCAGTTTGACTTAAGGAAAATAAGTTGTCTGATTCTGATCACCAAATGCTGAACCTGAGAGTATATTTTTGCCATCAGCATTGTTGCCCAAGCCTCCATTTTTCTCTATAGCCTCCCATGTATGGGTGTTTGAATACAATAAAGTTGCTTTGAACTTTTTTTTTCAATTATTCAACAACTTTCAAGTGGAGAAATATTTGGGTCTTTTAATTTCATTTTTGGCTCTCTTCTTTTTTTTTTTTTTTTTGCATGTGCATGCGTGTGTCTCCTTTCTGTTTGCTAAACAGTAATTGCGGATCTTTCTGGCCACCTCTAATACTCCCAGCTAATTATCCTGAAATAAATCTCTTTCAAGTCTGCATGCCAGCAGTTCTGGGATCTGAGCAGCTCTTTCAGCTCCCGGCTGCCTGTCACTCAAATGGGCCTCAGCTGCAGCCCGAATGATGAGTATTAATCTCCCGCTGGGATGATTCGCCCAATCTCCCCACTTCCAACAGCAGCTCCCGGGGCTGCACCACGCTCCTACCTGTTAGCCTAAGCTGGGATTTTCTTTTGCTAACGCTGTGATTTTGAAAAGAGGAAGAGGATTCCTGGGAGAAAGACACTCAGTTAACCTTCTCCTAATTGCCATTCAAGATGGCATGGGGGAGGAAGATGGTAGGTGTCACAAGAGGGAATGGCGGGGCCTCAATTTCACTGGTGGCCTCACCAGAAAGTGGCGGAATGGTACGTTGGTTGGTGAGATGTATAATGGATGGATGATTATGTGTATGTGGCGGCCTCGAATGCGTACGTGTGCCTATGCACATGCGCATATTCAGAAGCTTATGTGAGGTATTTAAATGACTTCTATTAGGTAGGGTTTCAAATGTCTTTTTTTCTTGCCAATGAGTTTCCCTCAAATATCTCTTGATGACTTTTTTTTTGGGGGGGGGGTCTGTCACTTGGTTTCCCACCATCTTTACTTGGTCACTTCCTCAGTTTTACTCACTATCCGTAATTAGCCATTTCAAGGCTATTTATTCATCTTTAGCTCTTAGATATCCTGTATGGTTTGTGGTTGGTCTCACCTATCTCTCATGATTAGACCTCCTCTAAGAATCACAGAACAGCAGCTTCGAAAGGATGTCACAGGCCATTTAATTCAAGTGATCAACAACCTTCTACAACACTCCTTTTCTCTAAATGGCCATTCAACCTTCACTTGAATACTTTAAGAAAGAGATCATCTGCTAACTCTTGGAGTAGCGTATTTTACTTTTGGACAGCACCATTAAGAGATTTCTCCTAACATTAAATAGATTTTGGGGGCTAGGAATTGAAGTCAAGTTTAGCAATCTAGAGTTTATAGACTGATGCAACATTTGCTGTTTTCTAATTTAATTTTCCCATTCTTCACCATTTTCCAAATATTGCTGATGCTGGTGATTCACCAATTATATCCCCTAGGTTTTTTAATACCCTAAGACAGTGATGGGCAAACTTTTTAAAGAGGGGGCCAAAGGAAAGGAAATGCTCATCTGTTAGTCTGTTTCTAAAGCAACTGTTTTAGAAGTTTCATTGTACTATATCCTACTTATTGTATTTGTCAGGTTAGGAATAATGTCACAGGGCTGGATAGAACATTTTAAGGGGCTGCATCTGGCCTGCGGGCTGTAGTTTGCCTATCACTGCCCTAGGATGATAGAATTCATCTAGGTCTAGTGACTGGAACTCATTAAGGGCAACTACTTTTTTTTCTTTATCTTGGGCTTCAACCCCCTTTAAAACATTTTATGTCCTTTCTAATTGTAGGATAATTCTCTTTGAGAGAGAGAAAAGAAGCAAACTAAGGACTGGGTAGTTTGTCTTTGCTTCATTGTCTTTTGTCATTGTCCCATCATTGCTGAGCAATGGTTTTATCCCTTCTGTGATCCTTCCCCTTTCCCCAAGAAAGCTTTAAAAGTCTTCTTAGTTGTTCTTAGTATTTACTGCCAACCTCAGTTCATTCTGGAGTTTAGTTCTTTTGATACAATTCACAGAAGACATAAGGCCATGCCATCCTTTCATATTAGCCCTCAGTTATAGGCCCTTGTTTCCATCTTCTATACATGTATGTCTTAAATAGACTTTTTCTTTCTATTTCTTCTAGCTGGATTTCATTGGTAAGATAGAGGAATGTTGATGATTTCTGCTAGGTTTATATCCTGCAACTTTGCTGAAGTAGCTAATTGCCTCAATTAATTTTTTCACAGAGTTTCTAGAGTTCTCTAGGTAAATCACTATATCATCTGAAAACTCTATGTATTTTAAAAATTTGAGCTGGTCAGTGAATTTTGCATGTCTCTTTAGGCAGTTTCCCCTTTTTGTAAACATCTTTAGGCAATTCCATCTTTTCTTCCTTCTCAGAATCATTCTTACTTGAATCTTAAGAACTTAATTTTTGAGAGTTTCCAATGCATCTTGGACCAACTTCTTCATTAAAATATCAAGTCATTGAGTCCTACTTATCTTTTCTCTGAACCCTTTGAAATCTGCTCTCCCAAAATCTGGATGTTAGATTATGCTTAACCTTGTCTTCTTCCTCTATAACAAATTCAATGATGGAGCAGTCATTTGCCCTCAAGGATTCTGTTTGTCCTTCAGCAACCCATTTCTCATTCATGGTTAGAATTAGGTCCAGAAAATATTTTCATTTGTTCTTTACTCTACCTTTTGAAGTATTATATAGGAATGGTTTAGTTGCCCTTACTGGGAACTCTGCAGCACAACTTCAGAAAATACAGTGATGAAGCAAAGAAGCTGCTTATTCATTAGAGAAAGCTCCAGGACATCAGAATCCTGTGGAGTCTTGTGCCTGAATATGGAGATTTCTTCAGGTGTTTCAACCTTAAAAAGTAGAGAAGGAGCAATGGAGAGAGGATGATTCGGTTCAGTATCCTGTAAGTCCTTGAATGTTCTTGAGTAGCCAGGAATGAAATTAGCCAAATTGGAGTGGGGCAGCTGTAGGGACCAGTAAGAGAGAACAAAGACAGAGAGGTAAGATGAAGGTTGCAATTGGGAAAGGGAGATAAAAGATATAATTTTGTTGACTCTGGAGCCTAGTCAAATAACTTTGGGCTATTCCAGACCAGCATATAGTATATGAAAATTTTTGTATTGACCACTGAGAGCAGCCTGAGAGGTGATAGGGGACAAGCCAGCAGACCCTGGATAAATGACTTGAAAATCATTAGCATAGAGATGATCATTGAATTCATTGGAGCTGATGATATCAAGTGAAATAGTATAGAGACAGATGAGAAGTGTCCAAGATAGAGCCTTGAGGTTCATCCATAGTTATTGAGTTGAGCATGGATGAAAATCCAACGAAGGATACTGGTAAGTAGTGGTCAGACAGGTAGGAGGAGAACCAGGAGAGAGGGATTTCACACACACACACACACACACACACACAGACACACACACACACACACACACACACAGACACACATACCCCACAAATAAAAAACTAGAGAATAGAAAAGTATGAGGGAGAATAGGGTGACCAATAGAATTAACAGTTACTGAGAGGTCAACAAGGATAGAGACTGAGAAAAGACCATTCAACTTGACAATTAAGACATTATTAGTAATTTTGAGAGAGCAATTTCAGTTCAATGATGAGATCCTTGGATGTCCTGTAAATAAATATCTTAAACTCAACATGTCCCAAACTGAACTCATTATCTCCCTCTTTCCCCAAGACTTTTCCTCTTCCAAACCACCACCATTCTTCCACTCTCCAAGGTTTATAATCTAGATATCATCCTCTTTAATCATGGAGAGGATTACCCTCTCTGCTACCTCCATATACAATCTATTGCCAAGGCTTGTGAAATTTATATTCATAACAACTCTCCTTCTCTACACTTCCTTTTTGTCTCTGCCATAACCACCACCCAAATGCAGGTCCTGACCATTTAATTCTTGGATTATTACAATAGCTAGCTGTTTAGTCTGCCCACTACAAATCTCTCTTCACTCCAGTTCATTCTCCCTTTAGTTAACAAAGTGATCTTCCTTAAATGCAGGTCTGACCCTGACTCTCCCAGCAACCACTCTAACCCTTCCTTAATCAATAAACTTCTGTGGTTCCTATTACTTCCAGGATCAAATATAAAATCCTCTGTTTAGCATTCAAAGTCCTTTACAACTTGATCTATTTTTATCTTTTCAATATTATATTTCTTCATATTCTTTTTAATCCAATGATGCTGGTCTCCTTAACTGTTCCTTGAATAAGATACTTCATCTCTTGGCTTTAGGTATTTTCATTGGCTGGTTCTCCTGCCTGGTATGCCTTCCTTCTTCATCTCTGATCATGGCTTATCTGATTCCTTCAAGCCCAGCTAAAATTATACCTTCCACTGGAAACCTTGCCCAGTCGTTCTGATTCTGTCTACCCTCTATGGATTGTTTTCAATTTCTTCTGAATATAGCTTGTTTGTACATAGGTTGCTTTCACGCTCTCACCCATTAGACTATGAGCTCCTTGAGAGCAGAGATTTTTACTTTTCCTTGTATTTCCAGTTGTTAGCATAGGGTGTGGCATATAGTAGGTGTTTAATAAATATTTATTACCTGAATAACTGACTTATGTCATATCTAGAATATAGCGTTCAATTCTAGCAGGCACAGTTTGATAAAAGGTCATTGGTAATCTGGAAGACATCTAATACAGGGCATTAGACTAGTTGAAAGACTGGGGAAATTTAGCTTAAAAAAGAAAAGATTTAGTGGGGATGTGAGTGTTGTTTTTGAGTATTTGAACAGCTGTCTCAAAGGAGAAGGATTAGCCTTATTCTACTAGATCCCCAAAAGCAGAAGCTAGAGCAGATGGTGGTTGTTATGAAAGGGCCAATTGTTGTAAGGAAAAACTTCCCAATAATTAGAGTGACACTTCCTATAGTAAGAGATAGAATAGAAATTTTCTGAGAAAACTAGGAAGTTAAAAAAAATTTATCTCAGAGTATAGGTGAGTACTTTAGATAAGTTAAACTTCTGAAGAAAATAGTTGGAAGCCTGTATCAATATCTGTTCCCTTATCTACTTCACATTTTCCATCTTCAGAAGTTTAAATATGTTAGCTTATAACTATTTTCTTCACAAACAGTATTAGTTTTTCATATTTATTCTAATTTGGAGGTGATTTTTATCTGACTGTACAGAGGTAGCTGATTAAATAATTAATTTCCTACATATTATAATATATTCAATTTCATTTTTTGTGATATTATTTTGGTGCTCAATATCTCCCAAAATTCTTCTTGAAGAAAGTACAATAAGGGCAGATAGGTGGCTCAGTGGATAGAGAGCCAGGTCTAGAGGGGAGAAGTCCTGGGTTCAAATCTGACCTCATATACTTCCTAGTTGTGTGGCCCTGGGCAAGTAATTTGACTCCAATTGCCTGGTCCTTACCATTCTTCTGTGCTGGAACCAATACTTGGTATTGATTCTGTGGCAGAAGGTAAGGTTTGTTTTTTTTTTTTTAAGTATCATATATAAGTCTGGTTTCTATGATATCTATAAATTTTTACATTTGGGCTTATTGATTGAAAAATTAAATTGATTTGGAACTAGTTAAATCAAAGATTTGTTACTGCTGGTTCAATGTAAATCTGTCAGGAAGTCTTCAGTGGAATACCACAGAAATATGTTCCTGGTCCTGTATTGTTTAATACTTGTATAATTTTTGTAAAATTCAAGATTAAAAAATTTTTTTGAGAGTAGTTTCAGGAAAAGAAACTCGTTTACTCCCAGAATCAAGAATGTGAACTGTTTGGAGAAGGTGCCATAAAGAAGCCTACAGAAACCACACACTACATCAAAAGATCCAGAATGAACTTTGGGATGTAGTGAATTGAACTGAGGTGGGGGGGTTGAACACATTTACTCTAAATGCAAACTCTTATGCCAAACGGGATTGCCCCCTAATTGGCTTTTTGTCAATGCACCTAGCAATCATTGGTTTTGTTCTCTTTCTCTTTTATTTCTCTCTTATCTCCAAATTATTGTAATTTCCTCTTAGGAAGTGTAATATTATATGCACCTTTAGTAAGAGATCTTTAGAGATGGTTATGTGAAATGATTCATTGGGGAGACTGGGCATGTAAATCTTGGAGATTTCAACATGTTCATCTCCCAAAGAATCACAGGGGGGATTTTGTGAAGGAAACCCCTTCCTCCTAGGATCATGAACTTTCTGTTCGTCCATACCAGTCCATTGGCTTGGCTGGAATGCTTCAAATAGAGAGACTTTGTTTGGTTCCTGAGATGTGCTAGACCAGTGAGCAAGAAAAGGACATGGCATGGAGAAGGAGGACTATAAAAATGAGACCACAGAGTAGGCTGAGTCTTTTTCCCTTCATGGTCACCAAAAACTCCAGAGATCTGCACTCTACCCCCAATAAAAAAACATCTTCACAGATTTTGTCATTGAGTCAAGTGAAATTTAGTGCAATTTAATGGGGACAAATATGAAGTCAGAAGATCATAACTTTATAGCAGGAAGGGATCTCACAGATTATCTAGTCTTATTCCAGTTTCAGATGAGGAAATTGTTCCAGAGAAGTTGAGGAATTTGACTCCAAGTAAAATATAAGAGTAGATATGGCTAGTACCAGATATATTTTTTTTCCTGAAAAAGATGTTTGTTTTTGTATATTGCAAAATCAGTCTGTGTCAGTAGTGAGATATAGCATCCCCAAAGACTTCACTGTAGTACTATAGCTTCCAGGAACTAGAAGGTGATACTCTTGCTTTAATTTGCTTTTATTAGACAACATTTAGAGTATTGGGTTTAATTCACACATTTTAGGAAGAACATTGATTGAATTCCTGCCTTCCTCTGGAGGTTTTGTTCCAGATCCTCCCGAATTCTTTCTCCATGATTCCCTAAAAGACTTTTCATCCTTGAAGATGCCTATGACCCTTTCCTCTGACTGGTCAATTCATCCTGGAACCTTCAATTTAAGGAAGGACCCAGACCAGCCATAATCAATTTATTACTTGTCTTTAGGTTTCTTTCTCCACCATGCTTCCATAGCCCCATCTTTTAAAGCTTCCTTTTTTAGGTTGTCTCTCTGGTTATATATTTATGAAGGGCAAGGAACTGTCCTTCTTTTTACTTATATTTGCATTCCCGGAGCATAGCACAGTGTCTGACATAGAGTAAGAATTAAGTAAATGCTTATTTTTGACTTGATAAGAAGTAGAACATCCAATGGAGGGGAAACCAGAATGCTAAAAGACCTCAAGCTCATGCAATAAAAGGACTAGATGCAGAAAATAGGGATCTTAAGCCTGAAGGAAAGAAACTCCAGGAGCTATCTTCATGGATATGAAAGACTGTCACAAGGAAGAGAGATTAGATTCCTTCTGTTTGGCTATATAGGGCAGATGTAATAGCACTGGATGGAAACTGTCAAGAAGCAAATGTAGGCTTGATATGAGGGGAAGAAAATTCTTAAGAATTAGAGTTGCTCAAAAGCAGAATGGGCAGGATCTCTAGAAATTTACTCAGTCCCAAGTAAGCTCATAACCAAAATATCAGAGGTAGCTAGTGTGCAGGTGAAAAAAAAAAAAAAAAAAGAGCCCCACAGTGTGGGTCTCGGCCAAATTTATCTCCAGAGCCTCTGTACATCCAATGAGGATGTAACTTAAAAGGATGCTGGGAATGTAGTTCAGGTGTAGCAAATTTTCCACCTGCACACTGGGCAGTACAGTTCCACCTCAGCTTCCTTATCTGTAAAATGGGGATAATAATGGTGTCTACCTCCCAGGGTTGTTGTGAGGATCAAATGAGATGATGTTTGTCAAGTGCTTCATAAACCTTAAACTGATATACGTGTGTATATATATACACACATATAGAGAGAGATCTTAAACTGACATGTAAATATATATAATTATGCACATAATTATATATATATATAAATATAAATATATATATATATATATAAAGTGCTTTGCAAACCTTAAATATATATCTGTAGAGTACATTGCAAACCTTAAACACACAGATATAATAATGCTTTGCAAACCTTAAACTGATATATAAATATAAAGTGCTTTGCAAACCTTAAACACATAATATAATGCTTCACAAACCTTAAACTCACATATATAAAGTGCTTCACAAACATTAAACTGATAAATATGTATAAAGTATATTGAAAACCTTAAACACGTATGCTTTACAAACCTTAAACTGATAAATATATATAAAGTGTATTGAAAACCTTAAATATATATATAAATGCTTTACAAACCTTAAACTGATACATAAATATAAAATGCTTTGCAATTTTAATTGATTAATTATAATTAACTAATTAATTAAAATTAATGCAATTATTTAATTAATTAAATGTATATGTAATCTTTTACACACCTTAAACTGATATTATATATGTATATAACATACATATGTATCTCACTAGCAGCAGGTTGTTGGTGAAAAAGGCACAGAAGGCTGCTTCAAAACGACATCCCGAACTTTACTTCAACTTGTCTCTAATGTCACCTGGAGAGGAGAAATCATGGTATCTCCTCTACAGAAGCCAAAGTTCTTGGGGGGTTGGGGGATGTGGCAAAGGAGAAAAAGGAGTTTTAAACCTAAGACATCACAGGAAACTTCCAGATTTCATTGACTTAAAAAAAAAAAGCTAACACACGGTTTTACGATTTGTAAAGCACTTTACATACATGATAGAATTCAATCTTCCAAAAACCTTGGGAGTTAAGTGCTCCAGATATTATCCCCATTTTATAGTCGAGGAAATTGAAGGTAACAGTGGTGGATGGGATTACTCAGGGTCCTACAACTACGAAGTAACTGATACAAGCCTTCCTGCCTCGGTCTAGCTTTCTCCTTCTGTGAATGGGCAGTTGTTTGATCCATTTGGTTGTCTTTGGTACTGCTTTAAAATTAAGTCTCTGAAGGTCTAGGGAGCCCACCAGTTCCATGCATGGGTGGAGAATGAGGGCAGGGAGATCTCTAATGTCCTCTTGTTGGGTCCATTTATAGTTTGTGGTTCCATTTGTCAGATACATGGGAACATTCTTTAGACTGAATTTAATTGCCATAATAATCAATAGCTAGCATTTATGGGTCACTTTAATGCTTGCAAAGTGCTTTAGAAATATCTCGTTCAATCCTCACAATCCTGAGAGATAGGTGTGATTATTAACTTCATTTTACAGATGAGGAAATTAAGCCCAGAAGAAATTAAGTGACTTGTCCAGGGTCATACATCTAGTTAGTAGATAAAGTTAATTTTAAATCAGGTCTTCCTGACTCCAGATCCAATGTTTCACCCATTGTGTCACCAACTGCCTTCCTCTGAGCTATCCCTGATAGATTCTTCTGGTCTTTTTATGGGCTGGGTCCCTGTTAGGCAGATTCATCTGTGGTGCACTGAGTCCTGACCCAACTGTGATGTGAATTGGTTAAACACTGAGGTGTGTAGTTGTTTGGCTGGCCTTGGATCGTTCTTCCCAGAGTTGTTTTTAAACTCTGGGTTCCTGCCTCTGACTCAAATGCATGGTGCAGAATTAATTCTATTAACTGCCAGAGGAATCCCTTGCTGCCGAATTATATTTCCTGCATCTGTAAATCATTTTCCCACTGCTTGCCATGACAGTGATGCAAGTGACCTTTGAATTTCACAATTTTTTTTTATTTATGACACTGCAATCCACTCCATGGCAATGCATCATACTGAGATTGTGAAATCACCAGGGATGCCCAAGAAGGAGTAAAAAAAAAAAAAAACCCATCAATGAAAACAATATGAAAGTGAACTTCTGTAGAAAAAGATACTTTGGCCACATAGAAAGAGCCTTGGAGAGAGTACGGGGGAAGGATGGGGGACAGGGCCAGTTGGGAGATCTGGGTTCCAGTCCTGACTGCTTTTAACTAGCTCTGAGGCTTTGGGCAAGTAACTAAAACTCTCTTGAGCCTCTCAGTTTCCTCATCTATAAAACGACGAGATCAGACTAGAAGATTTCTCTAAGGTCCCTTACAGCTTGAAAATTCTATAATTCTGGAACATAATATTTA
Source organism: Gracilinanus agilis (assembly GCF_016433145.1). Classification (NCBI taxonomy): domain Eukaryota; kingdom Metazoa; phylum Chordata; class Mammalia; order Didelphimorphia; family Didelphidae; genus Gracilinanus; species Gracilinanus agilis. The sequence goes on along the minus strand of NC_058131.1, from coordinate 112,577,984 downwards.
TGTGCATTGCCTCCCTTTAACTTTTACAATTTATTTAAGGATATTTTCTTCAAATTAGGGAATAATTAAATGGATTTTAACCTCCCCCCTTTATTCATAGAAGCGTTGCCATTAAGGTATAATACCTTTTCTTTAGTATGTTCTACTTTTCAAAGTGCTTCTGCATATATTAGCTCATTTTATCTTCCTAACAAACCTGTAAGTTAGGAAGAGCCCGTAGTCCTCATTTTTTTTAGAGATGAAGTGGGGGCTTGGAACAACTTTAATTCATCCAGTGTCATATGTCAAATCAGTGGTGGAACTGGGATTAGAATGTCAGCCTTCTGGCTACTAGATCAGAGCTTAGCCATTCAGATAGAAACAGAAAGGCTACTTTAGAATGACATCCTAAACTTCACCTAGACTTGTCTCTGAAGTTGCCTGGACAGGAGAAATCATTGCGTCTCCTCTAAAGAAGCCAAAGTACATGGGAGCTTGGGGGTATGAGTATAGGGGAAAGTGGACTTTTAAATATAAGGCATCATGTGAAACTTCCAGATTTCAGTGACTGAAAAAAAAAAGCTGACATATGGTTTTAAGGTTTGTAAAATACTTTATGTACATGATAGAATTCAATCTTCCCAACAACCTTGGGAGTTAAGTGCTACAGATATTATCCCCATTTTATAGTTGAGGAAATTGAGGGTAGCAGAAGTTTATGGAATTACCCAGGGTCATGCAACAACTGTTATAGATAAATTAATAAAGTAGGGTGTAAATGTTTAAGATTAGGTATTATTGGGGCAGCTGGGTAGCTCAGTGGAGTGAGAGTCAGGCCTAGAGACAGGAGGTCCTAGGTTCAAACCTGGCCTCAGCCACTTCCCAGCTGTGTGACCCTGGGCAGGTCACTTGACCCCCATTGCCCACCCTTACCAATCTTCCACCTATGAGACAATACACCAAAAAGTACAAGGGTTTAAAAAAAATTAAAAAAATAAAAAGATTAGGTATTATTAGGAGGCTTATCAAGCAAGGCTGGAGAATTCTAAATGGAATGGGGAAGCAGGAAGTGGCTCTCTCTCTCCTGGGATGGACTCCATGTTGGCTGAATGCAAGTTGCTGTTGACCAACTGACTCAGTGGGAGACCTCAGGGAAAGTGGAGCTTGTATCCTGGTATCCTGAAGGAAGAATCATTTGCCTGTGGGAAGTTAGGACGAGAATGTCAAACCTGACCTGGGCTGCTGGTCATCTCAGGCTGGTTTAACTCCCTAACCTTACCCATCTCAAGGATTACTGGCTGAGGACCTGGGAGAGCTGTATCATCACTGGATTTGGATGGGACTCAGCAGTGAAGATCCCACTTCCATCCCTGATAGTCCAGCTGTGCCTTGATATAGCCTTTAGCTTAGTATAGATAAGTTCCTTCCCTGACCCAGAGACTTGCCCATAGGTTGTTAGAATAAACATCCCTTTCCCTTCCTTCAAAACCAAAGTTTATCTAATTAATTTTTATAAATCTTTGGTCCCAGTCTATTCACTTAGTTTCACAGACTCCCAGGCTAGGTAGATCTGTGCTGGCAGTTGGTATCAACTGCCAATCCATAATCTCCCATTCCTTGTTCTTTGGAGGGGTTTGTGTTTTCCCAGTTTGTTAGTCCAGTCTGTTATCCTTGTCCAGTCAGTCCTCCTTCTCTTCTTTCTCTAGACCCAGTAATTAATTTATCCATAAGAGTTTCCCCATAAGACAACTAAATAACTGAGGCATGCTTTCCTGCCTCCTTTATGTGTCTCCTGCTTTCTTTTGGCAAGGGATCTTGTCTCCATGTGCTGGGGTGTTACTGACCTACCATATGAGAAAGGTGGAATACCCTATAGCCATGTTGGTGAACCTATGGCACACATGCCAGAGGGGGCTTCTCCACTTTCCTCTCTATTGCTCCTGAGGACATTCTTCACAACACCCGCTCCTCTGGCCAGCAGCCCAGTGGGACCACTTCCTCCCTCCCCTGTCTGGGGTAAGGGGGTGGGTCACATGTGGTGTGAGGGTACAGCTTGGGTACTCAGTCTCTAAAAGGTTTGCCATCACTGCCCTAGCAATGAATGGATCCTTAAACCTAGAGAAAGGTCTTAAGTAAAGCAAAGTCTTGGCTTTGAAAGGGGAGAAGTACTTCTGGATGAGGATTTACAACAGATTAGACACTACTACTACTCTCTAGAGTAGAATTCCCTTGGAGCCAAGAGTAGGAGGCCACCTCAAGCTGAGGCTGGAGAACCAGTCCAGTGTATTAGAGGGAGACTACTTAGATATGGAGGGTCTTCTAATTCTGAGATTTGTCCTGTAACTTTTTCCCCCACCACCCCTCTTTCCTAAACTTTTCAGCTCTCTTTTATGAATTGTCTTACTTTTTTTAGAGATGAAGTGGGGGCTTGGAACAACTTTAATTCATTCAATGTCATATGTCAAATCAGTGGTGGAACTGGGATTAGAATGTCAGCCTTCTGGCCGCTAGATCAGAGCTTAGCCATTCAGATAGAAACAGGAAGGCTACTTTAGAATGACATCCTAAACTTCACCTAGACTTGTCTCTGAAGTCACCTGGACAGGAGCATCAGAATTTAAGTTCTTTAGATATAGAACTGTCTTTTTTTATTATTAATTTTTTTCTTGTATTTGTGTCTCCAGCACTAAGCACAGTCCCTTGAACAAAATAAGCACTTAATAATTGCTTGTTGATTTGCTCTGACTATAGATGTTGTAGTGACTAGAGTACTGGACTTGGAGTCAGAAAAACAGAATTCAGATTCTATCCCAGTTACTTACTAGCTCTGTGGTCCTGAGCAAGTCACCTAATCTTTCTTTACCTCAGTTTTCTTACGTGTAAAATGAAAGGGTTAGACTTGATGGCTTCCAGCTCTAAAGCTATGACATTATGATTCTGTGAATGAGAGGGTTATATTAACCACTAAATTCCCTTCCAGATCTTAGCCAATGTCCTATCATCTCACAAACGAGGAAAATGGAGTCATAGATAATGGCAACAAGTGGTACCTAAAGTAAAGTAAATTGAATGTTGAAACTGATTCAACCCATCTAACAGGTATTTATTTACTGAGCATCTGAGGTGCATGAGATATTGAGGGAAGACTAGCACTTTTGGTGTAAGGACTTGCTGAGCCCTTTACAGGGCTGTTCATCATCTTTTGGCATCCATCTGCCACTCAGCTTCCACCTGTGGCTACAAGAAGCTGTATCATATGCAGTAGCCATACCCTAGTAAACCATCTAGGCAGATAGGCTAGGTTGAGGGTAACCAACAAGCCTCAAACTCATTTGTGAATTTGGGGGTTGTCTACACCAGGCACATGAAGACTTCACCCAGCAGGAGTGGATGAGAACAATTGTTTCTATGGCCATGAAGGTGGCTAAAGTAGGTGCTTGGAGCACTTAGAGCTTGGTTAGACATCAGAAAAGCCAAAGTCATCCTCTTCATGCTGGGTCATCACCAGTCATCTTGACTTTTGTTTTGCTTCTTGACTTTGATGACTGTAGAAGAGAGAGTAAGGCCAATGACTCTGCCTCACTTAAATCCAATTTATGTGCAAGTCAAAAGACATCACCAATGTTGCCATTTTGGTCCTCTCCAAGTACAAAGGACATCAACCAACCATTAATCACCTACTATGTTCAGAAAAAAAAATCTCTAGCTTCATATAACTTATACTCTCTTGGGAAGATACTTTATGCTTACAGATAACCAAATACAATTAATTTCAAGAGGAAGAATGCTAACAATTGGGGGATCAAAAAAAAGTCACATATGAGAGATTACATGTGAACTATCGTCTGAAGGAAGCTAAGTTTCTAAAAGATAAAGGTAGAATGCATTCCAGACACAGATGGCTACTTGTGTATACACAGAGTTGGGAAATGAAGTGTCAGTTAAAAGGAATAAATAGCAGACCAATCTGACTAGAACACTCATGAGAACATAGAAAGAAATAACATGAAATGAGACTGGAGAAGTCTCATTTAAAGGTGGGAGCCTTTAAACCTAAGCCTGAGAACTTTATATTTTGTCTTAGTGGCAGGAGGGAGTCACTTTATATGTAGGAGAGTGAATTTTATTTTGGCAGCTGTTTTTAAGAAGGGTTGGAACAGGGACACCAAGTCAAGCTACTTCTATAGTCTAGGGAAAAAGAAATGATGGTTGGGATTAGGCTCTTGGACCAGAAGAACTTGGTTCAAATCCCACCTCTGACTTAGATCAGTTACTTACTCTCTTTGGAACTCGGTGCTAAATTGTGGGGACTAGACAAATTCTAAAGTCCCTTCTAACCCTACATTGATGATGGTCTTATTACCTACACCAGTGATTCCCAAAGTGGGCGCTACCACCCCCTGGTGGGTGCTGCAGTGATCTAGGGAGGCAGCGATGGCCGCAGGTGCATTTATCTTTCCTATTAATTGCTACTAAAATGTAAAAAAAATTAATTTCTAGGGGGCTAAGTAATATTTTTTCTGGAAAGGGGGTGGTAGGCCAAAAAAGTTTGGGAACCACTTACTTACACAGAAGGCAGCATGGGCTGTATAGGTGAGAAAATCTAGGAAAAACTTCCTTTAAAAAAAAATGAGATCCTTTTCTGGAGTAGGCGCTACATTCAACAATAGCACACAAGGACCCTGATAGGGAGAGACACAGTTGCCCATTTTGGGGCTCCCATCTTCCCTGCTGTTCCTACTAAGAGTTTTCTGATCATTCAAGAAGAAATAAAAAATAGGGAATCTCCCTGGTAGACCTAGACATTTACCACTATCTCCTTCCACCATCTAGTTTGTGTATTTTAGATCACACAGAAAACATCCACCTATTTTTTTTTGGCTCATGGACATTTTTAGCAGACTGGTGAAGTCTGTGGACCCATTTCTCAGAATAATGTTCTTAAATAAAAAGAATAAAATAAGTAATATTACAAAGGAAGTCAATTATGTTGAAAAATGCAAACTTTTTCACATCCAAATTTACTCAGACCCTTTAAAATCAAACCTATCCACAGTATATTCCAAATTAAAAAATTCAGAGCCCTAAAACTCAGACCCTTTAAAATCAAACCTATCCACAGTATATTCCAAATTAAAAAATTCAGAGCCCTCAGATGCCTGAGATGCCCACATAGTTACAGATCTCCTCTGTCCAGGGCCATGAAGGTTCATCCAGGCCATAGCTTTCTGCTGAGAAGCCAATGCTATTCAAAAGTCTCAGGATCTAGACAGTATTTAGCAGCAGCAACAGCAGAACTGCTTGTCCTCATTCAATGCCTTCAAGCTAATGCTACCTACATACCCTTCCTTTAGATGCGATTGCTTGCAATGTAGTTCACCTGCTCCCTGAGGCCCAGCTGGGCTCCCCTAATTAGGAGTGCTAACAGCTGCTCTTATTGTTCTCCATGGCAATTGCTGACTTTGGCGGACACCCCCTCCTCTTTCCCTACCACCACTTCAGTTTCCAGCTGACCTGGGTTGTGGTTGTGGGTGACAAAGACTCCTCTCCAACCCACTCTCACTAAACTGTCAGGAAAAACAAGGAAATAACATTTTTCCTGGCATAATTTCAGGGCCCAGTCTTGTCTTTCTCCTTCCCTCCTCTCCCTCTCTCTCCATCTCTCTCTCTCTCTCTCTCCATCTCTCTCTCTCTCTCTCTCTCTCTCTCTCTCTCTCTCTCTCTCTCTC
>NC_058131.1:112561491-112569280 GCF_016433145.1 Gracilinanus agilis | reverse complement strand
TGTGTATAAGAGACAGCTCTCTCTCTCTCTCTCTCTCTCTCTCTCTCTCTCCCTCTCTCTCCCTCTCTCTCTCCAGCTCCAATGTACAGAATGGGTGCTTAATAAACGTTGTTTGAATTGGGGAATAATTATTTACACCAAACTCAGAACACCTCTCCTTTCTATTCTTATTGTGACCAACTGAACTTGATATAATAAAATAAGGTCACTTCTCTTTTCTCTCAAGCCAGAAATGAGAACATCTCCCCAGAGCTGTATATTACAGTTGGAAGGGAGATAAATAACAAGGAGGGGTGTTGTTGATCTGTTAAAATTCACAGGCTGTCCTTTTGATGAAGCCAGATCACTGTGGCAGGCAGGCCATGTGGGAAAGCAGGGAATTGAGGTTTCCTGTGAAACATCTGGCTGATTCCACTCTTACCCCTTTCTGTACACATGAGCACATGCCCATGCACACACACGTTTGTGTGGTTATTTTGCCTACGTTACAAATATAGACATTTAGTGAAAAGGATTTTCAAAAGGCATTTGAAAGTACCAAGGCTTTTCATTCTAAAAAGTTAATTTCAGATATGTCTTTTGTCTGACTTTCTGCATTTTACTTAGCATATTATTGTTGTTTGATATCCTTTTCAGTAATAACTACTTTACTTATAAGGAAAACACATCCATGTCCATACCCATATAACTCACACACTCATACACTCTCTAACTCTCTCTCTCTCTTTCACACACACACACACACACACACACACACACACACACACACACACACACACAGAGCAGCAGTAGCAGCAATAAACATTTCACCTGGAACTAGGCATTCCTTTGAACTAAAGTGATATCTTGATCTCGGGAATACTTGTATTTATGGGAATGTCCACCATTACCATGGCATACAAAGGAGGCAATGTGTTACCTCTAAACTGAATTCTATTCCTAGTTGAGGCAGCTAAAGTGATGCAGTGATACAGTGCTGAGTCTGGAGTCAGAAAGACCTAAGTACAAATCTAGTGTCAGACATTTACTGGATATCTGGGTGACCTTGGGCAAATCATTTAAGTTCAGTTTGCCTCGGTTTCTTCAACTTTAAAATGGGGATAATAATAGCACCTACCTCACAGAAGACCAAATGAGATAATATTTGTAAAGCATTTGGCACAGTGCCTGGCATATAGTAGGTGCTATATAAATACTTTTTCCCTTCACCTAATTCTGGTTTTGCAATTAGCTAGCTAAGTCAAAAAGCATTTATTTTTCTTTTTAAAAACCCTTACCTTCTATCTTAGAATCAAAGCAGAAGAGTGGTAAGAGCTAAGCAATGAGGGCTAAATGATTTGCCCAGGATGACACAGCTAGGAAGTGTCTGAGGTCAGATTTGAAGCCAGTACCTCCTCTCTCCAGACTTGGCTCTATATCTACTGGGTAACCTAGCTACCTTTCAACAAGCGTTTATTAAGCACCTACTACTATGTGCTGGGGGCACAAAGACAGGCAAAGAATGATCCATGCCTTCATGGAGGACAGTCTAATATTGGGGATGAGGGAGAAACAACTAGGAATAGGATAAGTTGGAGATCATCACAGAGGGAAGGCACAAACATTAATGAAGATCAGGAAAGGCTTCTTGAAGAAGGTGAGATTTTTAACTGAGATTTGAAGGAACTGGGAAAAACATAAGATAAAGAGGTAGAAACATTTCTGGCATAAGGGAGATCCATGCTATAGGACCTTGAACAAATCCCAAAATTTCTAGGTCTTGGTTTCTCCTTCTGAAATAATAATTCTAGTCCTTAATTAGGTGAGACTCTGATAAGATGCTAGGTATAAAAGTGCTTTGAGAGGTATTCAAGAAATGATTATTTGACATGAAAGAAAGAAAACCTTTGACTCAGATTCCTGGAAAGGTGGAGTGGGGTCAGATGAAGCTATAAATCTAGACTGGACTCTGTCTTTTCAAAATCCTTAGACTTCGGGATTGTATTTTCTTGGTTTTACTTTCAAAATTTTCAGTTTTGTGAAAGGACTCTGATGTTGATGGAATCTGATTCCCCTTATTGAGTGAGGTTGTTGCTTATAGGCTGTGTGCTTTAAGTCATCTCACCCAGTTTCAGAAGGGGAGCTTTGTCTTGACACAGGGGTTTTGTGCCTAGTATCTGGTGCCATGTGCTGTTGTACGAATGTTTATATGTATGGTAGCAAGCATACCTCATACCCCTCCTTTCAGCTGTCAACACTATGCTCTGCTGAATATGGGATAAGGAGCCTAGACTGGGAGGGTCAGAAACATGCTAGCATTGGGAATTTAGGATAGGTGTGGTCAGGAGCCCTGAAGCATGTACAAGTTGTAAGTTAGAATAAGCAGTAAAGGGGAAAGTAGGAGCATGAATCATGTAACCATGTTAAAAATGATTATTAATAAATGTTTAAAAAAAAAAAGAATAAGCAGTAAATTAAAACCAAGCCAAGAATATACAAATGACAGAATTCAGAGTAAGCCAGAGGCCATGAACCAGATAGGAATCATTAGGGCACAATCACTGAAGGCAAATTATCTGGTCAAAAGTTTTGGTAGTCTCTCAGGAACAAGGAAAATCTATAAGAAGCATAAAGTGGGTCCTGGCAAGAGAGAAAAGAGATTCAGGACAACATGAAAATCTCTATAGCATCTTTGCTTCATCCAGAGACCATTTATATACTTCCTGTGTAAAGGGGAAACAAATTACCAAACATGGTGAACTTAGAACATGAACATAGGACCCTGTGGAAAACAACTTCAAATTGTAGCTCCGTGGTATTTGCATTGTTCCTTTATGGCTGTTTGCAGTATTTTCTCATTGGCTTGGGTGCTCTTGAATTTAGCTACTGTATTCCTCACGGTTGTCATTTGAGGATTTCTTTCTGGAGGTGATCTGTAGATTCTTCAATTTCAATTTTATTTTCTTGTTCAAGAATATCTGGGCAGTTTGCTTTGATAATTCTTCTATTATGATGTCCAAATTTTTTTGTTTGTTTGTTTGTTTGTTTTTGATCACAGCTTTCAGGTAGTCCAATAATTCTTAAATTGTCTCTCCTAGATCTATTTTCTGGGTCAGTTATTTTTTAAATGAGATATTTCATGTTTTCTTTTTTTCATTCTTTTGATTTTGTTTTATTGTTTCCTGATGTCTCATGAAATCATTAGCTTCTAGTTGCCCAATTCTAATTTTTTTTTAAATTTTAAACCCTTAATTTCTGTGTATTGACTTATAGGTGGAAGAGTGGCAAGGGTAGGCAATGGGGGTCAAGTGACTTGCCCAGGGTCACACAGCTGGGAAGTGTCTGAGGCCACATTTGAACCTAGGACCTCCCGTCTCTAGGCCTGGCTCTCAATCCACTGAGCTACCCAGCTGCCCCCCCAATTCTAATTTTAAGAAATGATTTCCCCGTCCAGCTTTTGAGCCTCCTTTTTCATTTGGCCCATTTCTTCTTGCATTGCTTTCATTTCTCTTCCCCATTTTTCCTGTGCCTCTCTTAACTGCTTTTTTGAATCCTCTTTGAGCTCTTCCATAATCTGTGTCTAATTCATATTTTTATTTTGGATTTTGCATGTATTAGCTTTGTTTTCACTGTCCCCTTCTGTGTCTGTGCCTTGCTCTTTGTCTCCATAAAAATTCTCTATAGCTAGGTGCTTTTTTTGTTGTTTGCTCATTTTCCCAACCTTTTTATAGGTAAGCTCTTTTCTCTGGGAGGTTAGGGTACCCCCTTAAATTTCAGTACTTCCTTCATGCTACTCTTAGCTTTATTTCTGAGTTTCTGCCAGTTTCAGTTCTTCCAAGATGGTATGATGGCCTGAGGGCCGGTAGCTCTGAGAACTACCTCCCACTGCTGATTTAATTAACCCTTGAGACTGCTGATGGCTGAAATTCTCCTTAGACTTGGATATAGGCTTTTGGTCTCACTGTGCGCTTGGTCAGATTAGGCACAGCTCAAATTTTAGCCTCAGGCTTGGAGAAGCTTTTGTTCTCACTCTGGGTTTGATAGGTCATGCACACAGCAGACTGCCCTGTCATTGAACCTTTGTAGAGAGGCTCAGGGGTCCGAGCTTTGGGTCTATCAACTACCCCAAATTGGGATCTATGTCCTCACCACAGGCCCTGGTTGGGACTCCTGGTCTCACTCTGGACCCACACAGATCATGCTGCTTCAGCACAGATTGCCCTAGACTGGAATTCTGGACCCCACTGCAGATTTTCTTAGAACCTCAAGGAGTATTCATTGGCTTTGGCCTCTATCTGCCCAGGCAGAATTTTGGAGTCTAGATGTTGCCTTGGGCTCATGTTCAGAACCTGACACAGCAGATGTGGGGTGGGGGTGTGTGGCTTGCTCCTCATTCCCTGTTGTATCCTCCTGCTGACTGTGCTCTCCTCTCACCCCAATGCCCCAAATGTTCTTTGCCTAACTTTTAGGTTTTTCTTTTCTTGAAAGTTGCTTCACTCTCTCTCCTTGTTGGTTCTTTCACTTCTACATTCATTTTGTGGTGGTATTTTAAAGTTGGTTGGAGGGGATTCTCATGGTGGTTTCAAGGTTCCCTGCTTCTACTCTACCATCTTGGCTCTGGAACTAGAACTCCGCTTCTGTTAATTTTTTCTGGAAAACAACTCCAGACAAATATATGGAGGACTGTTAATCTTGTAAGGACAAGGCAGAGCTGAGATGAGATTCCACCCTGCTTCTGTGCTTTTCCTAGTAGATGGAGAAGATTGTCTTTTATTAATTGTCCTCTGATTTCTGAAACTAGCTCTGACCTATGATAAGACTAAGAAAGAACAGAGTGGTTTGGCAAAGGACAAAAACATCTTCTTTACCATCGTTGTCATCCCACTCAACTTCAGTTGTTCCTCCTGGACTAGAGTAGGAAAAGACAATTGTAGGTAAAATTCTACCAATGGCAAGAACAGGTAATTAGTACTCTTCAACCTTGATTTTCTTTGCACTACTTCTAAGGGAGGATTTATGGAATGTGTAGGGAGTGTGGGGCCCTACAGAACCCTTTACAGGGCTACTCATCCACTTTTCGTGTATACATTTCAACTAACTCTTACCTGTGGCCCCCAAAAGCTGCTATGCCCAAGTAAAACCACCTTGATGGATGGGTAAAACCAGGTGATAGATTTCAATATGTCAATGATTTTGGAGAATGTCTACCCCAAGCATGTGAAGACTTCCCCTGGTGCCAATGGGTAGATGAAAACAATTTATTCCAATGGCCAATAAAGGTGGCTGAAGCAGGTACTGTTGAGTGCTTAGACCTTGATCAGACACAGAAGACACCAAGGTCATCTGCTGCATCCCTGGGCATTACCATTCTCTCTGGCTTTTGTCTTGTCACTGGATTTCAGTGACTCTGAACCTGAAAGTAAGCTGATGACTTTGTGTAGCTCTGTCTTACTTAAAGCCAATTCACGCACAAGTCAAGACAACCCCATAATGTCATTGGTCCTTTTCACAAAGGGAAAGATGAACAACAACTATTGCTGCGTACCTTATTATTTGAATGGCTTCTTTCTTAGAGTAATCAAAAACATTATCATAAGAGCTTGTGGTTTAGGGCCTTGGGAACAGCTTTAGACCCAAGGGAAACAAAAGGCTCTCTCTTACATCTATGAACAAAGAGAAGCCCCTCTGTTTGGCATTTAAAGCCTGTCACTTCCTGGTTCTAATCTACCTTTCCTGATTTCCTACACATGACTCCCTTCCATGAACATTATGGTCCAGCGAAATTGTCCTCACTATTCTTAAGACATGATTCTCTTCTTTCTATCTTCTGGTTCTTGCACTGGCCACCCTCTAAGCTTAGAATGTTCTTTCTATTCCCTTCCTTCTCTCAGATGCCTTATTTCCTTTAAGGTTTTATTTAAACATCACTTTCTATGTGAAGCCATTCCTGAACCCCTCCAATTGCCAGGGTATTCTACCCTCAGTCATCTCACATTTATTTTATAATACTTTAATAGATAGATAAAGCATTAATTAAATAAAACACCATGTGCCAGATATTGTGCTGAGGATAAAAATACAAGCAAAAAAAATATAAAAAGATAATCCTTATTCTTGAGGAATTTATACTGAGAGAAGACAACACAAAAGGAGGATTTGGCTAAAGAAAAGTCTGAAAAGAGAGTGAAATGAGGAGAGCCTCATGAAATGGTGGTCCAGATTAGACACTTACCAATCAGGAAAAAAGACCTGCTGCTGACCAGTGAGGTAGAAAATTCTGGAAAGTAATGACTATGTTACTACACACACACACACACACACACACACACACACACACACGCATGTTATCTCCCCAAACAAGACCATAAATTCCTTGAGGGCAAGGCATATTTGATTTTTAACCTAAGCCTAGTTCCTGAAATACAGGGTGTCCAAAATGGGACTTGAGGGACATCTTAGAGATTGGACACTTTATTAAATATTTGCTTATTAATGGGTTGGCTGAAGGCTGGATGTCCCATTCCTTTGAAAATTAGAATTTCTGGATCTTTCCACTGAGCCCGTATCAACTTCACAGTTTAGGTAGCTACCTATGCCATATAGATCATCAGCCAGCTCTGGGTGGAATAGCCTCCTGGGGCAGAACTCCTCCTATCCATCAAATGTCTGGCCTTTCCATGGCAGTGACTGTTTAGTGAGACATTTGGAGTATCTGCATCCCCACATCTGAGATGGAGATGGCAACTTAGGCCTATCAGCTAACTGACCCTGTTACTGGAAAGGGTGAGTTTTTTTTTCCTCTCCACATTCCAGACAGGCTTGATCTAAACAGACGGCTAGCAGCCGAAGTAACCATTGCCTGTCCCTCCCTCCCCCCTGCTTTGGCATCAAGTGTCCCAGACAAAGTTATCTATACCTCCCCCTGGTGCCCCCTCCCCCAGCCGGCCCTTGATCAAGGGTAGGGGTTTTCTGGAATGATTTTGCTCAGTGTGCAGGGAACAAAGAGGAAACCACATGCCTCACATAGGAGCAACCCATATGGAGGAGTCAAAGCAAGACGCCAGTGACAGGATAATTGCTTAAATATCTGCTTAAGTATAAAGGAGAACTCTACTTCCAGCTGGAGATCAGGTTCCCATAGGTCATGAAAACAAAGAAGGGAATGGGGGAATTAAAGAGGGATAAAAATGGAAATGATTAGGAAAGATTGCCACTATTTACAGTATGGGGGAGTGTGTGTAGGTGGGGCTTGCGAATTAACCCCTTCAGGGACATACCAGCCTAATAGCATGGCTTCTTTCTGGGTCCAGGGGTATCTGAGCCTTGGACTACCCCTTCTTCTGTCGTTCTTCTAGTAGAGAGTAAAAGGTAGCAAAAAAAAAAAAAATCACCAACACACACACACACACACACACACACACACACACAGGAACTAATTTTTAAAAACTAGTGTCCTTGATTTGAAGCCGAGTTTTGGATGAGTTGGTGATGGACTTGGGTAGGGTAAGTTTGGAAGAAGATGGAGGGAGCATGTGCTTAAGAAAGCTCTATTTGTGTCTGTCTTCACATCTCTCCAAAGCTTATAAAATGGGTTTCTACTCTAAATAAACAATATACAACATGAGCTTATATTAACTCTTTTTTTTCCACTTGAGCATTTTTTTATTTCATAAATTTTCTTATGAGATTGTTTTTTATCTTGTTTCCTCCTTCCTCACCCTGAAAGGTACATGTTCGTTCTCTCTCTCTCTCTCTCTCTCTCTCTCTCTCTCTCTCTCTCTCTCTCTCTCTTTCTCTCTCTCTCTTTCTC
>NC_058131.1:112545742-112558819 GCF_016433145.1 Gracilinanus agilis | reverse complement strand
GGGGGTCAAGTGACTTGCCCAGGGTCACACAGCTGGGAAGTGGCTGAGGCCGGGTTTGAACCTAGGACCTCCTGTCTCTAGGCCTGACTCTCACTCCACTGAGCTACCCAGCTTCCCCTTAAATGACTTTTAAGATTTATTGTAGCTCTAAATTTATGATGCTGAGCCTTAGATTTCTAATTTATAAAATTATAAAATAATTTATAAAATTTCTAATTCATAAAATTATTTCTAATTTATAAAAAATTTATAAAGTTATAAAATTTCTAATTTATAAGATTTATAAAATATAAAATTATAAAATTTATAATTTATAAAATATATATAATTATATATATAATTTATAAAATGCTTGATCAATCACAAGCATTTATTAGGTATTTATTAGGTTTCAGAAACCTGTACTAGGCACTGAGGATACAAAAGTGAAACAATCCCTGGCCACAAGATAATTACATTCTATCAGGAGAGAAAAAAATGTACATATGTGGGTATATACAGACACACATATAAGTAAATAAAAAATAATTATGAGGTGGTATAGTGGAAAATAATGAGTAGGAAAGGCTTTACACAAGAAGTAGTATTTGAGCTGAGCTTTCGAGGAAGCTAGGGATTCTAAGAGACAGAGTACAGGAGGGAATGAAAACTGGTTATCCAGAGGGGCAGCACAAAGGTATGAAGATGAAAGATGGAGTGTGGGGTGTAAGGGGCAGGCAGAAGGTTGGTTTCCCTTAATTAAAGAGTTCCAGTGTATGCTAAGACTGGTAGAGACAACTTGGAGCTTTGCCATTCAGTTGTTTCAGCTGTGTCTGACTCTTCTTGACCCCATTTGGTTTTTCTTAGCAGAGATAATGGGATGGTTTGCATTTACTTCAAATTATAGATGAGAAACTAAGTCAGACAGGGTTAAATGACTTGATTCACACAGCTAGGAAGTGTCTGTGGCAAGATTTGAACTCATGAAGATGAGTCTTCCTGACTCCAGGTCTGATGCTCTTTCCAGTGTACCACCTAGTTTGCCCTTAGTTTGGAGCTAGATCAGAGGTTCTAAGTGCCAGAAAGAGGAATTTGCATTTGATTCTTAAATTAGTAGGGAGCTCCTGGGGTCTACTGAAGAGCAACATGGTCAGACCTATGTTCTAGGAATATCACTTTGACAGTTAAGTGGAGGATGGATTTGGGAGGAGAAATAATTGAAGCAGTAAGACCAATTAGGAGACCATTGCAGTAGTCCTATGGAGAGGTAATGATAATAACATCCAAAGCTTCTATCTTTAATGTTTGAGTAACAACTGAGAACATGTATTTAAAGAAGATTTCAAATATTAAAACTCTCTGTAATATAAAAGTTAACTATAACTATTTGCATTTCTATCACTGCTTCTCCAAGTCCAATTATTTCCAGTTGACCATTGTTTTTCAGAAGGACTTTCAGAATGACTTTTATTTTTTTAACTAAATGTTTTATTGATGCATCTTTCTTTCTTTCTTTTTTTTTTTTCCAGGCTAAAGACTTCAGACTTTATTCCAGCAGGCAATGAAGAACCAATGAAGTTTTCTGTTGTTTTGGTTTCATCACAAATGGGACATGGTAGTGACATCTTAAAGGCTGTGATGCATCTTTTAAAAAATAATTTCTTCACTTTCCAAGGACTCCCTTCTCCATGGAACTCTCCCTTGCAGCAAAGAAATGCGGTTTAGGTGAAGAAATGAATAAATAAACAATAGTTAAGCTAAACAAAAAAAAAACCCAAACAAACACATTGGCTATATCTGATAATGTATCCTTCACTCTGTACCCATAATATGTTATATATAATAATACATAATGTACTATATAATATTGGAGGAGGTAGAACTCAACATGAATTGTCTGAAAGTCATAATTCATTACTGAAATAATCAGGATTCTGATTGTTATTTTTCAACATTGTTTCTGCTTATTTCATTCTGCATCAATTTTAAGAAATCTTTCAAATTTTTTCTGAATTCCTCATATTTATAATTTCTTATGGTGCTAGAGGGTAATACATACCAAAATATTTATTTAGTTATTCTTCAAACAACTAATACTTTCTTTGTTTCCAATTCTCTGTTAACATAAAAACTACTTGAATAAATAATTTTGTATGTATAGGGCATTTTCTTCTGTTTTGGGTTCCACAGGAGTATTGACTCTGTAGTAGTATTTCCAGGTCAAAGAGTATGTATAGAGGTAGCTAGTGGCTCAGTGGATAGAGAGCTGGGCCTGAAGATTGGAGGTCCTGGGTTCAAAACCTGACCTCAGACACTTCCTAGCTGTGTGACCTCGAGCAAGTCACTTAACTCCATTTGCCAAGTACTTACAACTCTTCTTTCTTTATTGAATTTTTTGTTTTATTTTTTCAGTTACATGTAGAAACAACTTTTGTCCATTTTTTTGACATTTTAAAAATCCGATTTTTTCTCTCTTCCCCTCTGCCTCCTCCTTGAGGTGGTGAATAGTCTGATATAAGTTTACCCATACTTTTATTTAATATAGCTTTCCATATTGGTCATGTCATGATAGAAGACATACAACACATATACAATAGAGATCTCATAAAGGAAATATAGTGGAAGATGGCATGCCTTGATCTGCTTTCAGATTCCAATAGTTCCTCGTTTGGCTGTGGATAGCATTTTCTTCATGAGTCCTTTGTGGCTATCTCGGAGACTTGCTTCACTGATAATGGTTTAGTCCTTCACAATTTATCATGGTGTAATATTTCTGTTATTGTATACATTTTTCTCCTGGTTCTGCTCACATCACTTTGCATCAGTTCATTAAGTCCAGGTTTTTCTGAACTCATTCCGTTTATTGTTTCTTATGATGCAATAGTATTCCATTATAACTATATGCTACAATTTGTTCATGTGATAGACAGTCCCCCTTGGTTTCTAATACTTTGCCACTACAAAAAGAGTTGCTAAAAATATTTGTGTACAGTTAGGTCCTTTCCCCTTATTTCTGCTCTCTTTGGGATACAGACCCAGTAGTGCCTTAGCATTCTTTTGTCTTAGAAACTATACTTGAATATCAATTCTAAGTCAGAAGGAAAGGGTTTAAGGGGAGTGGGATGGTGGGGGAAGAGTATGTCTAGATTAGTGATTATTTCTAGTATAATTACAAGTTGTTGTTTTTTATAATGTCTGGACCAGTTCATAGCATATAATACCCCAGACCCTCCAATATTCATTATTTAATCTCTCATTATTTTTACCAATCTGACAGGTAGGAGGTAAAAATCTCAGAATTGTTTTGATCTGCATCTCTTTATTATTAGGGTTTTGGAGTAGTTTTTAATTTGGTTGTTACTTCTTTTGAAAACTTCTTTTTCATATTCACTGGCCACTTATTTATTAGATATGTATTTATTTCCACTGCTTTAATATATTAGACATCAGAGATATTTGCTGCAAATATTTCCCTCATTTGATAGCTTCTCTTCTTATCGAGCGAAATTATAATCTTTCACATTTTATATGTTCTATCCTAACTCCTCACTGGAACTCTGTATGAATTGATATGTTTTAAGTGTGTTTCTTATAAACAACAAATCCTTTCTGATCCATTTTACTGTCTCTCTCTGTTTTATGAGATACTTTATCGATTCCCATTTGGTTATGATAGTCAGGTTTATTGTCACTCCATTGTATTCCATTTCGAAATTTCCTTCATCTCCTACTCCATTTCCCTCTTTAAAAAGAAAAAGGAAAGTGAGGGAAAAGGAATGTCATCAATCCTAGTAGTATCTCTGTATCTGGCCCATCTCTAACTTCTAATCAGATTTCAGTTTTGAAATAGTTGTCATTCTTCCTGGACAGAAGTTTTTTTTTTTTTTCTTGGTAAATCTTCCTGGAAAAAATATTACTTTTCTTTCTAATTTATTCTCCTTAGCTAAAGTTATCAGAGATTAGAAGATTTGCAAAATGCTAATTTCTAGTACTTTCTGGTGCTGAAAAACTTGGTATTGCCATGCAGACCTAGGAATAATAAAAAAGAAGCCTATATCAAGTGCCTACTATGTGCCAATCTAGGGATATAAAGTCAGGAACAAAATGGTCCCTGCCCTCAAGGAGCTCACATTTTATAGACTCTACATACTCTAGCCCTTTTTTTCCCCCTTTAAAACCCTTATTATCTGTCTTAGAATTGATGCTAAATATCATTTTAAGTCATTAGAATGGAGCAATAGATCCGTGATTTCATTGGTATGAGGAATTCCCAGATGTGGAAACACTCTCTTCCAATGCAGATAGATGCAGTTTTATAGCCATGAGAGATTTCCCTGGAGCACCGAGATGCTAAGTGATTTGCTCAGGTCACACAATCAGTATCGTCGGAGGTGGGATGCCTCGGTTGTTCTAGTTTCAAGGCTACCTTTCGCTCTATAGCACCAAGATTGCCTCTCTTGGTATATCTTGGTATTCTAGGCAATTCTGTAAGAACACAAATTGCAGACCTGTATTGGTAGAACTCTTCTTAGAGTTCCCTATACCAGTGAAACCATAGGCTTAGTTCCTATCAGTATAGCCATATATATATATGATTATGTGTATATAAATATGTGTGTGAGTTATATGTATATAAACATTCATATATATGTATATACAAATATATTCCAAGACTCTTCCACATAACTTTCCTTTCATTTGAATAACCCCATTCTCTCCTAGCCAATATGGGTTCATAAGATGGAGGCAGCATCTTGCTTCCCATCTCAACTCCAGCCTTTGCATGACTCTTGATTTATAACTAAACTTGCTTTTGACACCTGGTTTGGAAACTGAGAACTCATGTACTTGAAAGGTAGAGAAAAACATATTTGGTGTGATAACTTTCAGGTAAGTGAAAAACAGCAGTAGAACTCCCCCAAAATAGAGATTTGACATTTTAGGATTAGGGAAAAAAAGTCACGTTATGATACAAGGTGGTAGAAAAACACTGGGAGTTGACACATCTTTCTACATTTACCAGGAAAAAAAAGACAACAGGAAGAAAAGGGTCCACATGCTCCAGCTTTGTAAATACTGTTTTTTATGTCCATGTAGCCATAGCTCTTTAGAGTTGGGAGGGGTAAGCTTGGCCAGCGTCCTCCCTAAATGCATAAAACCCCCACAGAGGTGAAGTGACTTAACTGTGGTCACACATTGAGTGAGTGGCAGAATGGGGATGAAGACCCAAATCTTCTAATTCTTAGATCAAAGGGCTCTTTCTACTTCCAGCTATTGATAATGACAGAAAATGGATTCTTAATAAGAGATCAAAAATGGTCAGAAAGATAGACTCACAGATCTAGAGGAGGGAGATACCTTAGAGGTCACCTAGCCCAATTGCATCATTTTCTAGATGAGAAGGGAAGTGACTGACCCCACAAGCTTACACAGGTAGCCAAAAGCAAAATTAGAATGAAATTCAATATGCATTTAATCTAATTGTCCATATATTCTCTATCTCTAAAGGGTATAAGTTCTCATTTTTCCCCCCTCCTTCTCTTCCCCTCATACCTCATCCCAGCTTCAGGTGGTAACTGGATGAGAATGGTAGGGATATAAATTAGAGCTGGAAAAGGGAATCTTCTTTAGGGATTCCCAAATGGTGGAACAGTCATCTGGCTGTGTGAAGTCTTCACTAATAGTAAAATAGGTTGAGAGCTCCTTGTTGAGGACCCCTGGTATGTGGGATGCATAGAATTCATATGGGCAAATCCTAAATAATCCTAAACTTCTAAGAGAAGAGAAAATCACTAAACTATCTTGGATTTACTTTTTAATGTTCTTAATTTGTGGGGTTTTTTTGTGGGGGGGAGGTTTCATCAAATAGATTCAGTGTCTCTTATGCTGAAAATAGGTCCATATTAACTAAGGGTTAAAAATGTCCAGTTTTAAAAGTCCTCCCGTATTTTCTTAAATCATTCTAAGAAAAAGAGAGCTTGCCTGGTCTGCTGGAGACATCTCTGATTGTTTATTAATTTCTTTGGGTGAAGCTTGTTGATTGACATTAATATGTCATCACTTACACAACCTTCCAGCCCTAGATTGAAGTTGAAGGCAGAACTTGTGCTTAGAGGAGGTCACAATAACAAACTCTCCACATGCCGAACCAGAAATTAATGAATAGAAAAAAAACCTTCTGACTTTACTCGGAATCTGACATATAGAGAGGTGTGTGTGTGTGTGTGTGTGTGTGTGTGTGTGTGTGTGTGCGTGTGTGTGCTCAGATATCTCCTGGCATATATGGAAAACTTACCAGTTCACAGTTTGTTTCAGAGTCAACCTCTTCTTTCTTACAGAGGGAATACAGGCACTAAGACAAATGATGTTCCCCATTCTTTGCCCTTCTCCTTCTAGTAGACCTGTGAAAGGGGATGGGTGGTTCTTCACAGAACTGTACAATGTCATCAGGAGTCTCAAACATTTGTTTCCTGCCTAGGTTTGTACAGGGATAAGTCCATATGGACCTAACCTGAGTTTCCTTCATAGAGTCTAATTCGCTTCCTGCCCTAAGCTATTATGTAATCACATTATGCTGTCAAAAGGAGGGCCATGAAAGGGATGGGGTAAGCCCACAGTCCCTGTGCTCCTCTGCTTAATCTGGCTTATGTGGCCTTTGGCATGGAGAATGACCTCAAACACACCAGCCATGTCACATCCACCAGCAAGTGGGGGCAATTTGAGGCACTTATTATTGTCTGCATGATGCTGAAGGAGTCTGTGGAAAAGAAAACATTTTTCTCATGCTGGTTTATTTGGTGGCATTTCTATCAAAAGAAAAGAAAATCTGAATTGATGGAATTCAGCAGGGAAGGAAGGGAGGGAGAAAAAAGAAGGAAAGAAGGAAGAAGAGAAAGAAGAAAAGAAGGAAGAAAGGATCAATTAACAAACTACTAGGTGGTATAGTAGACATAGCAGCATACCTAGAGTCAGAAGATATGAGTTCAAATTTGACCTCAGACACTTACTAGCTGGGTGATCCTGGGCAAGTCACTTAAACCTGTTTATCTCAGTTTCCTCATCTGTAAAATGAGCTAGAGAAGGAAATGGCAAACCACTCTAGTATCTTTGCCGAGAAAATCCCAGATGGAGTCATGGAGTCAGATATAATTAAAACCAACCAAACAACAACAATAACAACAATATAACAAGCACTGTGATAGGTTCCAAGAATACAGAAATTAAAAAAATAAAATAAAACAATTCCCACCCTCAAGGAGCTTGTACTCATGCTGAGAGAAAACAATTACACATATAAGCATGTACAAAAGAAAATTAAGGCAATATTGAAATCATCTAGAAGTGTTTGTGTGAAAGCCTCCTTAAAAAGATAAGAAACGAGTGTTTTGATGTGCACAGATGTGCCAATAACACTCACTGCTTCTAGCTGTACAGAACCTTTGGATTACTTTCTAATAAGCATCAGTATTTGCCTTCTCACACCTCTTATCTGATCCGCCCTATAAACTCTAGAAAAAGTCCGACACTGAGGCTTCAGGACATATGACATAAAGCCACCTCTAGGTTTTTGGTGAAACTTCATTCTGGGATGCTCCAGTTTCACAAACAATTGTAAGCTAGAGACTTGGACATAGCAACCATGGGACTGTGGAATTTAACATTTTCTCACATAACATTTTCCTTGCCAGGTCTCCTAAAAAAGAGCTTTTTACAAGGTTTGACTCTATGTACCAATGGATTATTTATTATGGACCCCTACTGCCCTGCAGTGTGAAAACGTCCTTGACACTGGGAAATAAAGCCCTTAGGAAACAGTAGGAAAATAGACTATAAGGTGATGGTGTTACTGCTAGTCAAAAGTCACTTTTTAAATCCAATGGGCAATTGTTTTCCTTACCAACCGAACTCCTGAAGTTTATGTATGCTTTATTAGCTCAGGGGAGTGGGGAAGCATTTGGACCCAAATGGTAATGAATGCTGATGAGTCTACTCTGAGAATTCTCTCTGACTATTTTTAATCATCACAAGGTAATATGCAGTAGCCTATGGCAGAATTCTAGAGGGAATGGGGAAGCCATCTTACAGGACCTTAGTGTTAGGAAAAGGACCTTGGAAATTAAGTAGTTCAAACTTCTTATTTTATATTATTTTATAAAGAAACCGAGGTTAAAGAGCTTGCCAATCCATGGCCATTTTATAGATGCAGATAATTTAGACAGCCAAAACTAGATGCCAAATCTCCCAAATCAATCCAATCCAATGCTTTCTTTCAGTGTACCATGCTGCCAGTCATGTACATTCTATGGCATATATTCATGTTTTCAGGATATCTTCTACTTTGCTATGAAGTTTGATTAATCATTATTATTATTTTTAAAGAAACGCTTAGCTGAAATATGAAAGTTTAAATATCTGGGGTTTTAAAAGAGATAGCATTTATGATCAAATACACCTGATTTCTGTCTCTCTCTACTCCAGTCCTTCCATGCAGCTGTTAAATTCATCTTTCTCAAGTTCAGGATGGATTGAGCTTCTTCTCCCCATCCAATAAATTCCAATGGCTCCCTATTACCTCCTGGATCAAATATAAATCCTCTGTCTGGCTTTTAAAGTCCTTCATAATCTGCCCCCTTCCTATCTTTGCAGTCTTTTTATACTTTACTCCTTTCAGTGATCCAGTGATCCCTACCCCCTTGCTTTTTCTCAAACAAGATACTCCATCTTCTGACTGCATTTTCATTGGTTGTTCTCCATGCCCAGAATGCTCTCCTTCCTCATTTCTATTCCTTGGATTCTCTGATTTTCTTCAGTTTGCAGTTAAAATTCCATCTTCAGCAAGCAGATTTTCCAGGTCCCCCTTAATACTAATTTCATTTGCTGATTATTTCCAGATTATCCTGTATCTGTCTTGTAGATGCATAGTTGTTCATATGTGTTCTTCCTCATTAGACTGTGGACTCATTGAATGCAGGGAACTTTTTTTCCTTTTTCTTTTTTATCTTTCTTTGTATTCCCAGCACTTAGTATAGTGCTTGGCATATAGTAGGAGATTAATAAACACATGTTACTTGATTTCCTGTCTTTTGGTTATTCATAATTTTGGTCACTTTAAAACATTTGCCAAAGACAAATGTACTATTTTTCTTATTTCCAACTTGTTCTTTAAAAGAAAAAAAAATCCTACTCATTCTAATCATGGATGTCCTTTTGGGTTTCTCTTTCAAGTGAGAATACTAATCTACTGCTACAATGAATTGGTTGGATTGACTGTCTGTTTCCTCCCGCTGTCACTTTCCAGAAGCATCCCTCCCCCTCCCTATCCATATGGTTATGTAATAATAATGATGATGATTCTGTGTATTTAGGTACATTTTTTTTCCTGAGGAGCTCAAAGTGATTTTCAGTGTTTATCTAATTAATTCATATGCAGGTGAGATAGGTAGATTGCTAGTATTATCATCCCCAGAGGAAATGGAGGCTCAGGGAGATATTAAATGACCTGCCTAAAGTCACAGGCTCAGTACTTCCAACAGTCCAGTACAATCTACACCAACCATCCCTCCCTCTGTCTTTCACCTATCAGTATGATAGCTTTGTTCTCTGCAGGCCCCTTGATTTTCAGTATGTCTGATTTAGTGAATTGGTGATCACAGCTCAGGAAAACTTGGGGTGCGTGGGGTCTGCTTCAGAACAAAAATGCAGATTGCCTGCTTGTGGTGGGGCACATCTGTAATCCCTGCTACTGGATGAAGCTGAGGCTGGTGAATTATTTGATCTCTGGAGTTTTGAGTTGCAGTGCAGCTAAATAGAGTGTCTTCACTGACTCCAAGACCTATGTGGCGAGTGTCAGAAAGGAGTGGGGGAGAGGGGAAGGGGTTCAGGTTTCCTAAGGAAGCCTGACTGGGCCAGGTTTGAAATTAATCAGTTCAAAATTTCTTTGCCAGTCAGCAATGGGATTGGGCCTGTGAGTGGCAGCTATCCTTCTGGAAAGGACAAGACAGAGAGATTCAGTCTCACAAAACAAAACCCCTTAATTAGTGTTTCCATTTCCTGGTATTTTCTGCACCAACACAAATTCTGCCTACTATCTAGAATGGAAGAGCAGAGAGAACACTGGATTTAGAGTTAGAAAGCACGGATTCGAATCTTGTCTCTGCTTCTCTTCAGATGTTAGAGAGAGGTCCCTTGGACTCTAAACTTTCCTTTCATCATCTATAAAACAAGGAGTTAGACTAGATTTAATTCAATGGACATTTATTAAGTGTTTACCATGGGTAAGGTATATATTAGAGTAGGTAAAAACAGTCTCTGCTGTCAAGGATCTTATATTTCTAGTTGGTATGTGCATTTGAGGAAAGGAGTGAATACAATTTATATAAAAGTAATTATGAGATACTTATAAAGCAGCAAAAAAGTAATTTCAAGAGAGAGATATCTTATTTATGAATTTTGTTGTTGCCAAATTGTTTTTCAGTTGTGTTTGACTCTTTATGACCTCATTTTGGGGTTTTCTTGTCAAAGATACTGGAGTGGTTTGTCATTTTCTTCTCCAGCTCATTTTACAGATGAGGAAACTGAGAAAAATAATTAAGTGACTTGCCCAGAGTCAGATAGCTAGCTAAATTAGTGAACAGAGGGGTAGAAGATCTACCTCCTTTAGAAAGTTATACCTGAGCAGAACTTTGAAAGAAACCAGAAAATCTATAAGACAGAATTGAGGAGGAAGTGTGTTCCTTACATAGGGGACTACTTGGGCAAAGATGAGGCATTAGAAATAGTATGGCATGTGCTGAGGAACAGCTAGCTGTCTAGTTTGCACCGGAATAATACATAAATGGAAGTAAGAGGAAATCAAACTAGAAAGGTAAGTTATGAGGTCTCTCTATGCTTTAGATCTCATGATTCAGTGTTATCAATTGAGGCAGATTTGTTTAATGAAAAACAACTAATGTTTTATTCAGTGCAAGGTGCTCGACTTGAACTTGGTAAAATACCAATAACCAGTTATGCTTTCCCACATGATTCAAGTTCTTTCTCTGCTGATACTGAATCTACATTGCCAGAATCACTGACTTATGTGGTCAAAAGACAAAGTAAGAATTAGCAAAGGAGTTACATGATGGCTCATAGGACAGGTTTCTAGAAGTCTGTTTCCTTCAACTGCCTGGAGACTCTTCCTATTTATCCCCAGATCTAGTTCCCTAACTCTGTTATTTATATAGAAAGTCTTGCCGTGGTGATAGTAGAGAGAAATCACAGCTCTGTGTTGTCAAGTATAATCCTATGATTCAGGCAGAAGATGGCCTTGTCTCTCCCAGTTTAATAGGACATCAACCTTTGCCAAGTTCATCTGCTGTGGCTCATGTGGGCAGGATCACATGTTTTAGTGGTGTTATTGGGCATGTTGTCTTACAGAATGCCATTGCCTTACTCTTGCTCCAGTTCCAAGGTGACCAGCAAATTGAAGCTTTTCCATCTCAATTTTTGCAGTTAATTTGGATTTATTCTGCCCAATTCCCTTCTCCTCCCACCCCATGCAAATTGTTTTGGAAAGAAAATAGAGAAAAGAAATTCAGCCAAAGGAATGATCTGTAACTAGACAGTAGTCAGGTACTAATCAACTGTTTTGACTAAATTAACCTTATTTTGTTTCTCCTTTTATTCACATTGATTTGTGAATGTAGACAGTTGCACTTGTTTTACTGAAGCATGGCCAAAGTTGAGTTATCGCAACAACAACTAATCCTGAAAAGTGCCTGTCTGTCTGGAAAGAGCCAAGAATATTTTGGCTTTGAAGCCTGGTGCCTTGCACGCAGTAGGTGCTTTAAAAACGTTCCTGGAATTGAGTGGCTTTGAAACACAAATGCTGAACTTGTAAAATTTCTATTCTTTGAGATTTCCAAAACTTTTCCCCCTTCCTTGCCCTTTTATTTCAAGATTATCAAAATGAGCTCTCTTATTAGCAAAGTCCATTCAAGACCAGAAAGGTTGATTATTTTCTTTAAGCCGCTCGACAAAATTACAAAAGACAATCTGTAAGGCTCTCTCCCTCTCTCCCCTCCCCACCCCCTTTTTCCTTTATGGTAAAATACAGGGGAGAAGAAACTTTCCAAACACAAAACTTTATAGCCAGAGACAATCTGGCTGCTGGAATAAACAATCTGTTCTATCGTTTACCATTCCATCATCCCCTTAACTCTTTAAGAAATCCACGGCTGCCCGCAATAGCTCTCAGTTGGCAGTGGGGAACCCTGCCAAAGTCCCATCAGGCTTGTTCCTTAAGCAAAGTTGTATAAGTTAACAGGTTTTATTGTTGGGAGTAATCTG
This sequence comes from Gracilinanus agilis, assembly GCF_016433145.1. Lineage (NCBI taxonomy): Eukaryota > Metazoa > Chordata > Mammalia > Didelphimorphia > Didelphidae > Gracilinanus > Gracilinanus agilis. The sequence goes on along the minus strand of NC_058131.1, from coordinate 112,546,513 downwards.
GGGATGTTCTTACAGGAGGGAGGGATGAGGCCCAGTGAGTGTGTGCCAGCCGCAGCCCTTGGCTTTGCTCATTCCCTCTCCTCATTAATTTGTGTGAGATCTGAAGCCCTGAACTTGGGCTCCGATAACAAACGGAAGGAAGGGGGGGGGAGGGGGAGATCTCTCTATTCAACTTCAGCCTTGCCCCTCTACTGCCTGCTCTGTGTTGGGCTAATTGCTCTAATTTAGTAGGAGGGACTGAAGCTTTCCTCTCAGATCCCCTTCCCTTCTTCAGACTTGGTTTGAAGAGAAATGAATGGAGGCCCATTCCAGTTTCTGCTGTTAATGTAATCAAGAGGGAGCCGGGAGAGTACTCAGTCCCCGGGATCTGGGGCTGGCATCATCCACACAGAAAACTCTTTTTTTTTTTTTTTTTTCTTCGACTGCTCCGCTCATCCTTCTTTGTGCGGAGTCCTGTGGCAATGTTCTCTGTGAATTCGGTGCCGTTTCCTTATTTTTTTTTTTTTTTAGGTTGAGGAATATTTTGCTATAATTTATATCTCGGGAGCAGCATTAGAAACGTGTTAGCGCTTGGCTCCAGATGGACAGATCATTTACAACTAGCACAATATATTATCAATGCGCTGCTCTTTAGAACTGGCTATATAATAGACATGTAATGAAGCATATGAAACATGGATTTCATTTTCAAGCCCTGAAAGGGGGGAGGACAGTGCCTGGGAAGAAAACAAACCTGACAGGGGAGGGGGAGAGGTGAGGGTGGGGGTGAGG
>NC_058131.1:112455742-112543242 GCF_016433145.1 Gracilinanus agilis | reverse complement strand
ACACACAAATATACTTTTTTGGAAGGGGAGCTATGGAACTGTGATTTCATCCCTGTAGGGAACTCCCTGTGTGGAAACTTCTTTTACAGGCTAATTTAATCAAGTCACATGGATCCAAGGCTGCCTGAATCCAAGACTAGCCCTAGCCTTCTCTGTTACACCAAGCTGCCCGCCATTATGCATATATAAGAATGTATGGGATATTAATTAGTTCACACATTATTAAACATTTGATATATGCCTGATACTATATACTTATACTTGCAAACATATACACACACAGGCATATATATATGATAAATATATATAAGATCTGAGATATTTAATCATACAAGCCTCTCCCAGGTGAGGGAACTATCTCTACCAGTGTAGGCTGGCACCTTCCCTGTGACTTAGTCTTAAGAGAGACGTCTAGCCCAGTGATGGGCAAACTTTTAAAAAAGAGGGGTCCAAAGGAAAGGAAATGCTCATCAGTCAGTCTGTTTCTAAGGCAACTCTTTTGAAGTTTCATTGTATGGTATTCTACTCATTGTATTTGTCAGATTAGGAATAATGTCGGGCTGCAAGATAGAACATTTCAGGGGACCACATCTGACCCGCGGGCTGTAGTTTGCCCATCGCTGGTCTAGATCATTGAGAGTTTTAGTAGCTTAGGAATGTGATCAAGGTCACCAAGCCAGTATGAGTAGAACTTCAGCTCAGATCTAAAGACCTCTAGGCTGGCTCTCTTCACTATTCCACACCACTCTTAATATGTATATGCACATACAGACAGATGAACACATACAATGAAGGAGTATGTATGTATGCATACACATATCGTATTTATGCACACATATGTTTTAAAATCTTAACCATATCTACATGTCACACATATGTCTATATATGCATGTATGTGATTTTCAAAAACCATGTGAACCGGGGGGGCAGGAGACATTTGAATTTTTTGCAGAGACGGTAGGTATTTAAACAAGCCTCCTTTTGTATATACCCTGTTGCCTCTGACTAGAAGGAACTTGTAACTATGATAAGGGGAAATTTCAAAGGGCACCTTTTTCCACTAATCAGACACTATAGCATCTCCTCTTAAAAACAAAGGAGGTATTGTGAGAGTGAAAGGGATTTGGCCCCAAGCACTAAACAAATTCTAGAGAGCAGAAAAAACCCTGCAATTATGTTAATAGTAAATTAATGTTTTGCAATTTACCCATATCACCTCAGAATAGGTGTTGTTCAAATGTACCTATTGGAAATATTTGCCAGACACAATGAAGAAGGGATGAAAGTCAAAATGTTTAGTTACATTGAAAGCTGAATGTTTAATCTATAAACGGTAGTTCCCAGCACCAGGAACACATGTTTTCCTGACGTGCCACCCAGACATTGGCTTATGGAGGTAAAGCTTCCAGGCAGTGAGATGGGGTGTGGGAGCTGATGGTTCAGGCTTTCTGGATCCATGAAAAAGGTCTGCTGCTGCTTCTTCCCTAGCTTTATCCTCCAAATGACTTGTAAATGCCATGATTTAATAGGAAATGGGGCTCACTTACAAACTCAGTTTTGTTCCTCCTGGAAGGTGTTCTCAGGGGATGTGAAGTATTCAGAGCTGTGGCCTCACAGTCATCTTGTGAAGATTTTCTTTCAGCAACCCCATCTCCCTTCCTGTGCCCCCAGCCCCTGTTCACATTGTGCCCCCCTTCCTTCTCCAAAGCTCCTTCCCCTCCACCTTCCCCAGCCTTGTCTTGGTATTGATCTTAGGTCCCCATCCTCTTGCTTCCATGAGAATCCTGACCATTATACTTTAAAGGCCACCTATTTGACTTAGGTTTAAGACAATCCTACTTTCTCATTTAGGCACAATAAAATTTGAGTTCACCATTACTTTACGGTCTAGAAAAAAGCTCTAGGCAAAGGTATCTGGGATAGTCCATCTAAAAATCGAAACGACCCAAAATGAAGCGAACAGAACCAGGAGAACTTTGTAGACAGTAACACCAATAATATATGATAACCAACTGATTAATTTAACTAGTAACAACAAGGCAAGGACAACTCCAAGGGACTCAGTATGAAAAGGACATCTCCCACCATAGAAGGAGCAGATAGAATCCAAATGCAGATTGAAGCATACCATTTTTCACTTTATTTCCTCCATGAATTTTTCTCTTGTATAAGCAATATGTGCCGTGTTTCACAACATAATGATAACGTGTATACAACCTATATTATATTACTGCCTTTTGGGGAGAGAAAATGGATTGCAAAATGTCAGAAAATGAATATTTTAAATTGTATCTATATGTAATCTGGAGGAAATAATAAAATTGATAAAAAAAAATCCCACTGTATAACAGAAAGAATGCTGGATTACTGGCATTTGTATAGAACCTTAGTGGTTTTTAAGTACATTAAAGACATTAGCTTCTGTCTCAAAAGAAATCTGAGGCAGGTACTATAGGATTGCTGTCTTATTTTACAGATGTGAAAACTGAGGCTCAGAAAGAATAAGTTACTCGTGGGCAGGACTGGGCAGGATTCAAACTGACACCAGGTCCAATTCTCTATCTACTATATAAATGGTCTCCATATTTTATTGCATGCCCCATTAATTATGTGTGTTAGGGTGGGATGGAGGTGATTTTCCCAATGATACCCCTATAGCTTGAAAATTAAGTTATAACTACCCTGAAGGATAGATGCCTTTTCATAAAGGGGAAGATTAGGAGGTTGTCCCATGGCATTTGGGGATAGAATGAGGTATATTGTAGGGCAGCTAGGAAGCAGAATGGATGGAGCTCTGGGCCTGCAATAAAGAAGACTCAAATTTGTGAAATTAAATCTAACCTCAGATGCTTACTAGCTGTGTGACCCTGGGGAAGTCATTTGACCCTGCTTGCCTTGGTTTCCTCATCTATAAAATGAGTTGGAAAAGGAAATGGCAAATCACTAAAGTTTCTGTTTCTTTTTACAGAGAACCCCAAATGGGATTATGGAGAGTCAGACAAGAATGAAAACAACTCAACAATGATAGAGGAGTATTGTATAGTATAATAATGAGTGAAAGGTACATGTGTTTCCGTTGAATGCAAGCCCTATGATAGTGGTTATAAGGGGGAATGGAATTGATTGATCATTGATCATACCCTCTGGGATGGAGTCATAGCCTCATTTCCCTAGGGGGCCCTTGCTAGGAAGTGGGAAATCACAGCATTATACCACATAGCTTTTTGTCTTAACTTAGATTTTGGAAAAACAAACTAGATCTGGGTTCCAGGCTTAACTTTGTCACTCAATACCCATGTGACCTCAGGCAAATGATTTAATCTTTCTGGGCCCCAATAAAATGATGGGGTAAATTTGATATCTGAACTCTTCCATTTCTAACATCCTGTGATTCTCTAAAATCTTAATTCTAAGAAGGATGCCTAAATTAACTGTGGAATACCTCCTAGGGCTTTTGTAAACAATGATGATTTATATATTTAATTTTTATATGATTATTGTGAAAATTATATTTTAGATACACATTTTATATAATTTTATGTAATTATTTTAATATAATTTTTCTATGTTTAAATCATTTCTCTTTGTTCCATTATGGGAGGGAAAAGATATTTGCTGATTGACTGCTGCTCTTAGTTCTCCTTTCCCATAGCTCAGCTGCCTTGCTTACCTGATTGTGGTAATAAGTACTAGTTTAGTTTCTGAAGGTGATATAAAGTTAAGACATAGTAACTTTCCCTTCTCTCATGGATTTTGTAGTCTAGCAAGAGGATAAGATACCCAAATAATTAACTGTAATATGCAATATCTCATGATAAGTACATTATAGGGATATAAAACAAAGTACTTTGAGGTCAAAGAAGGAAGTTCATGACCGAAGTCATGCCCTAAGGTATACATTACAAGAGGGTTTTCCTGTATATGCATAATCAACCTTGAATGATATCTAATAAACATCCTGGTCTTAAAAAAAAAAGGTGGTTTCCTTGAATATTTGTTTGTAGGGTTGTTGAGGTGCTCATTATTGTATTCTGACCAGTAAAGGAAGAAAGAAGAACAGAAATACTTGGGTAAAGACTGTAATAGGAGTAAGTGTCTATTTCCAGGCTTGAGACAATTATTATTCCCATTGGATGTGACTATGTGTGCTCTTTGAGCTTCACAGTCATTATTGATGCTTAATATTGATTAAATTGATTGGTAATTGGATTATCCATAAAGCCAATTAAATGCTGTTATCAGAGAACTTCAGTCTAAAAATCAGGTGTAAATTTGTGGATTGGATGTGGGCTATGACCTAGTTTTGTGGCAATGAAGTTTTTTTACCAGCTTTTTCCTACAGAGAAAGAGGAAGGGTCAGCTAGTTCTGTGGTAATAAATCACTAACTGGGTTTTTATAATAAATTCTCTCTGTCTCTCTGTGTCACTGTCTTTCTTGCTCTCTCTTTGTCTCCCTCACTCTCTTGCTCTTTCTCCTTCTTTACTAAATATTTATTATGACCAAGAAAAAAAGGACAATTGAGAAACATCAATAACTACCATACCATATGCCTATGCTCCCACCTCTAAAATGCATGCTGAAAGAATGAAAAGAAGGGCTATCACAAATGATATTCCTATTTTTGTTGAAGGTATCACCATTACCTTCTAGCCTCCCAGGCTTATTAACCTTAATATTTTTCTCCATTCCTCCCTTATGGTCATGTCATATATCTAACCAGTTGCCAAAACTTGCTGTTTCTTCCTCCATGATATTTTTTTGCATCAATCCTTTCTCTCTTCATACAATTACCCCGTTAGCTCAGTTCAGAATCTAATAACCACTTAGATTATTGTAGGAGGTCTTTTCATAGTCTCCCTGACTTGTCTCTCTATTCCTGTACATCTTTCACAAAGTTGCCAAAATTATTTTCCTTAAGCTCAGATATATTGTGTCATTCTCTTAGTCAATTAGTTTCCCATTACCTCTAGAAGAAATATAAATGTGCGTTTAATTTTCATCTACTAGGTCCCAAACTATGTTTGCAGATTCCTTGTATATTACCCTCTCTCTCACTCCATTACTTCATGACCTAACCAAACTGACATTCTCTCTGTTCCAAACACATGCCACTCTTTTATCTCTATCAGTTTGCTTTGGTTGCCCTCTATGCCTGGTATGCATGCCTTTTTCCAACCTGTAGAATCCTTCTCTCCTTTCAAGACAATTTGAGGACCAACTCTACATGATATTTTTCCCAGTTCCTCCACTTTTAGTTCCTTAATGACTTAACATTTGTTTATTTTATATTTATTTTCTTATTGTATCACTTCTTGCTTTAATATATACTTATTTTTTTTCTCACTAGGATATATGTTCTTTGGGTACAGGATTATTTAATTCTTTGTATTTGAATCCCTAATGTTTAGTCCAGTTTCTGGAATACAGTTGGCACTTAATAAATGCTTTTAGATTGGTTGATAATGCCAACCACAACTTTTCAGTTATATGATCAATTGAAAGAAACAGAGAAGACAAAATCACATAATACTTACTGTTTGCAGACTTAGAATAACACAATTCAGTGGAGCAAAATACCACCTTAAAGGCTATTAGCCAACAAGGTGTTTGCCATGCATATGTTAAAATAATACAAGATTTCTTGAAAGATTCAACAACAGAGAGGACTTTGTTCAATGTCTTTCTCTGATTATTAATATCAAGTGAGGCATAAAAAAGATGTACTTTTGCCAAAAAATTTGTCACTGCTGTAGAAGAGATTTGAAACCCAAATGGAAGAGAGATCCCCTGGAGATGGTGAACTCCTCTTATTTGCAGACCTCATAGGGATAATTGAATTAACACTTAGAATACTGAAAAACTTCCTAAAAGAGAGCCATAATCCCACAACAGAGGTCAGTCCATCCATATACACGGGAAAAACCAAGGAGGTAAAGAGTTCTTATTGTCTAGTCTACTCAACAAATATTTAGTTGGTATTTATTATGGCACTGTGTTAAACACTGGGGATACAAATATCAGGAAAAAGGAAGACAGGCACTATCCTCAAGAAGCTCACTTTCTAATGGGGAAGACAACACACAAAATGGAACTGAAAAGTGGTAGAAGGAAGGCGTGAGGTTTTAGCATTTAAACATGATGGTGAAGTCAGGAAAGTGCAACATGGGTAGTTTGGGCCTTTCCTCAAAATGATAGTCTTAGTAGGATCCCTACAATGGGCCTGGGATGAAAAGGGGAGAGAGTCTAAGGATAATTTATCATGATATGAAAGTAGATAGACATTTCAGATAGTTAGTGGACTGAGCCAAGGATTAGTTAGGAAAATGAGAGTGACCAACTATTTTGGTAAATTTTCCAGTACTTTTTATTGACCTTCATCTTCTCCCTGAAACAAAAAAAGCATTTTTTAATGCTCATATCTACCTGATGATTCCATATGACTGTGAACACTATCACATGAGATATGGAGTAATATGGTGGCAAATCACACCTGTGATAATGAGATTAAATCTACCTTGCCCATTCTCAAATCTAATCACCAAAAGTGTAAACAACTCCACTTAATTCACAAGTTGGAATGTCTGTGACCCATGTGTGCTAGAGTGAGTAACAAATCAGAATTTACTGACTGCCTCCTGGGCAATCCTATGAAAACTGTCTGTTGTGATTGGACACGTAAACTAAGAGGAAGGCACAGGAAGTGACACAAAAGAAGCCCCTTTAAAAGAGAGTGACAACTTCCTGTAGCACTCTTCTTGTTCATGTCTTAGACCTGAAGGACTTCTTCTTGTTTGTGACTTGGACTTGGAGGAGCTCTGGACCTGGGACCCTGAGATCTTGGTGAGACTGTTCTTAAATCTTTCCTTCAGAATTTCATGTGAGTGTAAAGACTAAATCTTCCTGAAATTCTCTTAAAGAATTTCCCTTTCAAAAGAGACTCTGTGACTGAAGCCTTTACTTCTTTCACCTCCAGGGCCCACTGGTTCTCTGGCCCTCAGGCTCTCCAGCCTTGGGCTCAAGGCTGGGTCTTGCTTAACTGAAGACTAATTAGATCTGCCTGGGTTAATCTAGGGGACCAGAACAAATTACCTAGTGTGTTAGGTTACTTATCCTATCTTATCCTCTTTCTGATTTTCTGATTTTCTCTTCCTCTCTTCATTTGTAAATAAACTTCTATAAAGGTCATTTTGACCTGAGGTTATTCTTTAATTGGGGATTGATAATTCTTCAATTCCCTGGTGATCAAATCTTTTAATATCCACCTAACCAAAACCCTTTTTTACCCCTTACACACCAAAGGTCAATGGAGAGACCCATAATTGTTGCAAATAGGTTATAGCATAATATCAACAATCTGTAAGAGAAGTTACATAAAAGACATGAAAGAAAAAATAACAAAAAAAAAAAAAACCAAAAGAAAGAAAGAAATAGACTAGTCATGGTCAAGAGTAACTGATATATGAAAGGTACTCTCAATTGATACCCATTTAATGTCAGATCTAGAGGAAGGCCACCAACATTGGATAATTCTGTTATAGAGAATTTATGAGAGGATGTGGATAAAGGCATCTGGCATAAGAAGTCATGGGTGGGCTAACTATACCATCAAATGGAGAAACCACAGCAGATCATATATTCATAGAAGTATGGGTTCATACTAATATTTAAATACTTAGATGGAGCTGGGGTATGGAAATTTTTTCCGGTGGTAGAGATTGCAACCTTTTTATATTGCCTTAACCTGTGAGATTATCATTCATGTCTTTCTGTAAATATTCCATTTAAGAAGAATGGATTAAAAGAATCTCTGATTTTTTAAAAGATCTTGGGGAATACCAATGAGAACCTAGAAGGTGAATGCAGTCTCACATCTTAGACTGTATCAAAGGGCAATAATGTTCAGGACTAGTCCTTGACATAGAGAAAGTTGGAAGAGCTATAAGTTTGGGGGTAGGGGTAAAGTGGTGTGGAGAAGATAATGATTTCTTTTTTAGCTATATTGTATTTTAGATGTCTATGGAACTTTCAGTGTGAAATGTCCAATAGGCATTTAGAGATGCTTCACTGGAGCTCAGGAGAGACACTAGAACACCTGATATATTTGGGAGCAATCTCCCAATTAATTAATTAAATATTATAATTAAATCTATGGAAACTGATGAGATCATCAAGCTAGAGAATGTAGCGAGAAAAGAGGGCTAAGAAGATAGCTTTAGAGTACACTTACAGTTAGAGGTCATAATATGAATGATGAATAGAGGTCAAACATGTAGGAGGAGTACCAAGAGAGAAAAGTTCCATGAAAACCACAAGATGAAAGAATATCCACGAAGAGAGGATAGGTAACAGTGTCAAATGTAATAGAGACATTGAGAAAAATGTGGTCTGAGAAAAGACCATTGGATCTGCCAATTGAGAGATTATTTTGGGGGCAGCCAGGTAGGCAGTACAATGGAAGGCCTGGACTCAAGAGGACCCAAATTCATATCTGACCTCATATCCTTCCTAGCTGTGTCATCCTGGGCAAGTCATTTAATCCCAATTGCCTAGCCCTTACTGTTCTTCTGATTTAGTATTGATTCTAAGACAGAAAGTAAGGGTTTAAAAAAAGACAAGAGAAATTATTGTTAACTTTTGAGAAAACAGTTTATAATGAATGATGAGATAGGAGACCACATTACAAAAGGGTTAGAAGGGCTTAGAGGAGAGGAGGCCACTAGTTTTTCAAGGAATTTGCCTAAGAAAGGGATAAGAGATATTGGGTGATAAATTCAAGGCAATGTTATGGTCTAGTGAGTATTAGCGAAGGGAAGAGGGAAGAGAGAGGGAGAAGAAACAGAGGAGGGAGAGAGGGCATTTTACTGGACACAGTAAAAAAGATGGGATCAATGGTGCATGTAGAACCGTGATTCTTAAACTTTTTTGTCTCGTGGATCCTTTTAGCAATCAAATGAATTTCTGCTCAGAACTATGTCTTGAAATACATGAAAAATATATAGGATTATAGAGGAAACCAAAGGTTAGTGAAAATAAAGATGTATTATCCACTAAAATAAAAACTTCCTATATCATCAGTAGACGTATACCCAAAAGAAATCAAAGAAGGAGGAAAAAAGTCTTTTATGTACAAAATTATATCAGCATTTTGTCGTGGCAAAAAAAAAGACACCAAAAAGTTGAAAATTGGAAACTAAGAGGGTATCCAAAAATTAAAGAATAATTGAATAGGTTGTGATAGAGGAATGCCGTGGAATGCTCTTTTGATGTAAGAAATGAGAAAATGAGTGGTTTCAAAAAACCTGGAAAGATTTACGTGAACCGATGCAGAGGGAAGCAAGAAAAATCAGAATGACTTATGAATCAGTATGTAACATCTATAACATCAATATAATAAAAAATGAACAATTTTGAAGTCTTTTATAAACTTATAATTAAATGGAGAGAACCAGCAGAACAATAACAATAACCTTGTAAAAACAAATAACTTTGAAAGCTGATAAGAACTATGATTAATATAATGGCCATTCCTTATTCCAGAGGACCAATGATGAAAATGTTATCCATAACAGAGAAATGATAGATTTGGGGTGTGGAATGAGACATTCACATTTTTTTCAGCCACTAAGAGAATTTGTTTTGCCTGGCTATACATATTTATTACAGGAAATTTATTTTCTTTTCCCTAATAGAGTAGAATAGAGAGAAGAGAGATTAATTAATTTGCTAATTAAAAGAAGAGGCTCGGCAATACTATACCTGTGAAAAGTTTCATTCACTTTCAGATGAGGTCATTGTATTATTAGTTTAACTTAACTTTTATTTTGTTACAAGCGACCTCTCAAAAAATTGGAGAAATCTGTAGATGAATGTAATATAAAAGCAAAATTCAATAAAAACTTTTCAATTAAACTAAAAGTAACAAAAAAAAAAAAAAAGAAAAACAACCTAATAATTTGAGCTGGTTCTAAGTGCAATGGGCTACTTTGGGAGGTTGTATATGTCTCCCTTACTTGTCAGGAAGTTTATCAAGAGGATTCTTCTTCAGATATGACTTTCACTGGATGACCTCTAGGTCCTTTCCATCTCTGAGATTCCTTGATTCAGTGATCTTGCTTTCTTTGGTCCTAGCAAGGCTTCCATGGAGCAGAGTGGATCCAAGATGAATTTCTGCCACATAGCTGCCAAAGTGGCATTTCGAGGACTACAAAGGGACACATTGGTATGTATAGGTCTGGCAACTGCCTGTCTTCAGTTGGAAAGGTTATGGAGCCAATATATGTAATGAAGAACAGCAAGTTGTGGCCACTCTCCAGATCTGTACCTGTCAGAGAGAGGTTGGCAACCTGTGACAGGTATAATCTGATTTCCACATGTCTCATGCAAAACCAGAGGGAAGGAATCACATCAAGATGTCTCACATCAGCAAGGCAGCCAAATGTCAAGAGATTCACCTTGCAGAATGAAGACATTGAGAAATACAGAAAAAAAAAAAGAGTATTCACGGTTGTCTCTTGAAAATATACAACGTACTGAAGAACTGAACAGGGATAGTGGTCTGTTAACTGTTGGCAGGTACCAGGTGTGAAGCAGGCCTCCATAATAACACTCCCCCATCCCCAATATCAGACATTCCTCAGTTCCCACTGACCTGGCTCTGTCACATGGTGTGGTTAAGGCTGTCACAGCTGGAGGACTTGTGTGTTTGTGCTGTGACAGGCAGAGCCCTGCTGTCCCTGCTTGGGTTTTAGTGACAGGCAAAAGGGAAGAGGGCTGGTGTTCTCAGTTCAGATAATCAACCCAAAGTTTGGATGCATATTTGAACTGTCAGCACCTCTTGAGGCTGCCAGCTTGGGCTAGAAATCTTCTGAGAAACCAAACAACTCCTGGCATCTTGGCACCATGGCTTGGTCTTTTCCCTAAGCAAGAGAATCAGAGACAGAACTTAATTCAGGTAACTTTTTGAAATTAAAAGGAAGGGCTTGGTTCAAAAGTCAGGGTTTGGTTTCTATGGAAGCTCTAATTTGCTAATTAGGATCTATGTAGACCTAGCTTCTTTACTCCCAATACAACACTGTAGTGCAATAATATTGCTTCTGAAAAAAAAAAAAAAAGGTGTGATATTGGCCACTTATGTCTCCACACATCTTCCTTGAAAGTCCAAAACTTCCTCTCCTGAATACTACTGCCTAATAGATTTAAGTAGGCTCTCTAGGACTGAAGCCACCCCTGATTTAAAAATAAATCTCTTAGGAAGCTCGATTTGTTCATTTTAGTGTTTATTCAATGCTCCATGGGAACAATTGTGATGTGATCCTTTCTATACAAAGATGGTGGAAATGGCCCACCATCTACTCTAGGGTAGATGCTCTGAATTCTTTTTTTAGGACAGTCAGCAAAGTTTGCATTGGCCCATCCTCTTTCTGTCTCTTCTGTGACATATACCATGTGGGACAATGCTAGTTGATTTTTAAAGCGAAGTTTTTAATCACGAATGAATAAAAAGACATTTATTAAGCACCTTCTTTGTGCCTACCACTCTGTAAGGCTCTAGAAACACAGATACAAAAGTGAGACAATGTTTACTCCTGAAGTGGCTTATAACCCACATCGGGAAATGATCATGCAAGGGAATGTTGGTATGGGGAGTCACAGGGTGGTTAAGTGGAACTATAAGTGAATATTGTCAGTATCCTTTAAATATAATTTATTATTTTTATGCCATATTTTTGTATTAGTATATATTTATTTTATAATTATATAAGTTTATATATTATATAAATCTATGCAGAATTAGACTCATGACCTTATAATTCATCCCAAAGAAGATTGTATGTTGTTTATTGTGTTAGACACAGTGGGGATACACAAAGGTTAGATAAATTCCAGTTTTGGGCTCTTGTGAAGTTTATAGTGTGCTAAGGAGAGAAGCACAGAACTGCAACACACACAATTACTTTTTAAGTGGGATAGAAAGTTGCTTGATGAGATTTGATATTGGGAGCTGACCCAACTGAGCCATTATAGAATGTAAACTTGAGTGGCCCAAACACATAAAAGCTGAAGGTGCTCCACTTAAAGCCAAGGCTGACTGATACAAGAGGAGAATCGAAGCAGTTATCTTGAAAATAGCTTGATCCCCCTATATAGAGTTGGGTTAGGTTGGCTCCATCCTTCAGAAGTCCTCTGTGTTCACAAACCTCTGGGATGATGTCGACTCTCATGCCTGCCTCTGACACAATCATGGCCCCTCTGGGGACTTGTCAGAGGGAAATTCAGCTTGTGTTCAAGCCTGTGTAAGGGGCTTCCCCTTTCATCTTTGGGAGGCCAAACTCCAGTGACTGCTTTTGATGAAACCAAATCCTTCCGATTTCTGTTTGATTTGGGGATTTAGTTCCATGGTAAAGGCAGCAGTGGGATACATTTTTGTTTTCTTTACTTTCTAAGTGACCCTGACTTACTTTGTAAGTCTAAAATTGACCTGCTGGGGAAAAACAACCGCCTCTTTCGACCCCTCTTTCTCTGCTTTTAGAGATATTGGGTGTGTTCTCTAAAAAAACTGTATAAACACACTCTCTTTTACCAAAATCTCTTCGGTTCCACTCAATTCATTAAACCTTTATTCAATTGCATTTTGTACAAAACTCTGACTAAGCAAGAGACAGGAGTCATTTATTGATGAGGACTTAATTATATGTAACAGAGTTATATATTCAAATTTATAGGAATAAGAGCTATTTCTCCAATTGATAAATGGTCTAAGAATATGAATAGTTAGTTCTCATATCTAAGGATATGAATAGAAAGAAACCAGGGTAACCATAACCATGTGAAAAATGGTTCCAAATCACTATTAATAAGATAAGAAATGAAATAATCTATCTTTCACTCATCAGAATGGTGAAGATGACAAAAAAAGAAAACAAAGAATGTTAGTAGGACTGTGAGAAAACAGGCAAATTGAATGCTCTATTGGTGGACCTGTGAATATGTGCAATTCTTCTAGAAAGTAATTTGGAATTATACACACAAAAGTTCCTAAATGAATACATACCCTTTGATCTCTCTCTACCAGTGTTTGGTCTATGTTCCAGAATGATCAAAGATATTAGAAAAGATGTCATGTATGCAAAAATATTTCTAGTAGCTCTTTTTGTGGTGACCAAAAAATCCCCCAAACAAACAAAAAAACTGGAACTAAAGAAATGTCCAATCAATTGTGGGAGGGCTCATGTTGATATTGGTGAATATGATGGAATGCCATTGTGTTGTAAGAAATGAGAAAAAAAAAACTATTACAAAGAGACAGGGAAAGACTTGTATGAACCGATGGCAGAGTGAAATAAGCAGAACAAGAACAATTTGTACTATAACATCAAAATAATATGAATGAATGCTTTTGAAGATTTATTTTTGATTTTAAAAATATCAATTATTTTATTTCAAATGTTAGACTGAGCCAAAATTAAAATTTTAAATATATTTTGAGAACTTTTGGTAATATTCTAAACTTAATTAAACTTTTTCAAATATTATATCAAAGCAGAAGTTGAGCTGAAAGGTGACCTTTCAATAAAATAATTATATTCCTATTAATAAATTCATGCCTCTAAGAAAGGTTTAGGCTCAGCTTTAGGAGGGATGTCTATAAAAATCTTTGAAATTGTCTATGACCAAGGAGAACAGCTTATATAGTAACAATACTGTTAAAACAAAACAAAACTTTGAAAGCTGTAAGAACTGTAATCATTAAATGCAGACTATCTATGATTCTAGAGGACTGTGGATGAAACATCACATCCACCTTTTGAAAGAGGGATGATAGATTTAGGGGGCAGAATGAGACACATTTATGTGCCGTCAATGAAGGAATTTGTTTAGTTTATCAAAAATAATTTTTTTTCTTAATTCTCCCCTTTTCCCTCCATAAAGAAGAAACAAGCAAACAAACAAAAAACCTCCCAAACAATTAGATTTAAAAGGTAGGAGATGCTATGGATATGAAATGTACGTGGACTTTCAGATGAGGTCACTAGTTTTGCTTAGTTAAAAAAAAATGACTTTTTTTTACAGTCAAGTCTGTCCACTTACCTGAGTGCTACCTAGACTATACACATTGAAAATTTTAGGGTGTAATGCATTACAAGGGGTAGCCTAAAGAGCACTGGATTTGTAAACAGAAGACATAGGTTCATATCCTGACCTTGCTATTTGATAATGGTAAGATTTATAGCAAGCCTATGTACCCCTTTGAGCTTCAGTTACTTTTCAAAATCAGGGGAATGGATTAAATCAGTGATTCCCAAAGTGGGTGCTACTGCCCCTTGGTGGCTGCTGCAGTGATCCAGGAGAGTGGTGATGGCCACAGGTGCATTTATCTTTCCTATTAATTGCTATTAAAATTTTAAAAAAAATTAATTTCCAGGGGGCTCATTTTACATATGAAGAAACTGAGGCTCAAGTGACTTGCCCAGGATCATACAGCTAGTAAGTGTCTGAGACCAGATTTGAATTTAGGTCTTCCTGATCCTGAAGCTGTAGATAGCCTGTCGCTCTATCTATTGTGCTACCTAGCTACCCTTTTCAAGTCAGGAATCCCAAATTTATTCTCCTGTTTATTTTGCCCTGCTTCTTCAGTTCCTAGGAATCTTCTGGCTCCTGACTATTTGGCTGGGCGTTTATCCATTTTGTTTTGGGTATTTTAGCTATTTGTTATTTAGGGTATTTGGTCACCTGTGCTCCTTGGTGCCTACATAGTTTCTGACCCACACTCTGACCCGATTTCTGGAATTCATGTATGCCCTTCCTTTTACTTGTCTGCCTGTTTTTTGATTTATTGCTTCACCTTGACCTTGGATTCATGCATCCTTCTGGGTTCCTGACTACCAGTCTGGTTGCTGACCGTGTCTGATTGAGAGTCTTAACCTTGACTTACTCCTGTTTCTTCTTCTTCCAACTACTTATCTGATCCTTATGACCCATAGCACCCCCCACAGTCCCTGTGCTATAACCGAGGAGAGGAAATTTTAGTTTTTTGTTTTCCAATTGGTTTTGGCTCTTCTCTGTGTGATGAAAATGACCCTTCCCTTCTTCTAGGTGGAGATTCTATGTGTTTATCACTGTATGTGAGGCATTACAAACTCGTAAGGGGCTTTGGGCCAGCCCCCCACTCCCCCCTTGTAGGGATGTGAGCCATGACTCACCAATCTAAACCTGGGGAAGTAGATGGAGCCAGCAGTAGGGCTGAGACAAGTGTGAAATGTTTAATTGGATCCAGCTGGTGTCAGTCTGGCCTAGCCCAGCAAATGTGGAGGACTAATGAAGCCTGGAAGCGCTGACCCCAGAAGTTGGTGGGAGGAGCCAGAAGGGGTGTGAGGTGGGGATGAAAAAAAGAACAAAAACCCTAGGATGGAGCCATGGGCTGGGGGAGGTGAACTCTGGGTTTTCTCCATGTGGTTATTGGATGCCAGGTCAGGTGAGAGAACATAAGCATAGCCACCACCTTTCTGGGACACGTTCGTGGACAGTTTAGATAGCACGAAAAGAAAGTTTTCTTTTAATGAGACTTTTCAAAAGGATCATCCTTTGGCAGAGTATTGATTCTCATTCACGCTTTGGACATCTTTGGTGACCACCAGAAGCATAAAGCCCTTATCCCAAACAAGTGACCAGCTTTGGAAACCTAATTCCTTAAACAATATGCAATTATATTTATTTTTTTAATTAAATGTTTATTTTTTCAAAATAGTAAGCATTTTTCTTTTTTCATTCCCACCCCCCAATAGCCCAAACTCTTGTAACCAACATTCACAGTCAAACAAACTCCCACATTGGCTATATGCAGAAATGATGTCTCCTTCTGAATATTGAGTCTGTCAAATGGGTTTTCTGCAAGTTTCAAGTTTGCCCCTGCCCCCTGACAACTCACCCTGAGGGAAGTCCCAGACTCACCTGATTGGGGCTGAACAATAGACCTTGAAGTGCTTGGTGACCCCAGTTTGGGTGGGACTAGTGGACATAGTCAACTGTTCAGTATCCTTTTTGTCTATTGTATTAAAGTCCTTTCTCAGGTAGCCCAGCCCTTGGCTTGACCCTTTCCTTTTGTATTCCTTGTAGCAGACCACTCTCTGATACCCCAGCTGCTGGCCACAGCCTCTTTCCCAAGCCTGCCTGCAGCCTGTCAGTGTATGTTTGCTGTACCAAGTTCCCCAAAAGGTATACAAGATCCCCAAGTTCTATTATTCCTGGGAGAATCATCTTGGTCAGTGATCCTCCCAGAGATACTGTCCCCAGAGCCCCAGGGTTCCGACTCTGTGTAGTATCTTGGTTCCTGTCTCTGTCGGTAGGAACTGATTATTAGACTCGTCTCTTTCCTGATTAAAGACTTGGTTTTTGCTGACTACTTTAGTAGTTCTTCATTGTTTTTTTTTTTTCCCCAAGTTAACAAGTCCATCAGCTCTGCCATAAGGAGGGCAATCTATGTCATGATCAGTCCTCCAGAATCATGGATGGTCAAGTTGTTTGTCTTTACAATGTTGTTAATGCGTAGATTGTTTTGGTTTTACTTCAGTCTGCAACATCCCTTTTTTAGGGTGCCAAAGAAATGGAAATCAAGGGAGTATCCATTAATGGGGGAATGGCTGAAAAAATTATGGTATATGAACAAAACAGAATACTAGTGTGCCATAAGAAAATGATGGTAGAGGTGCTTTTGGAGAAAACTGGAGATTTGTTTGAGTAGCCTTCATTTTAATACCGAAGCAACTCATATTGTTGGAGTAGGAAAGGAGATCAGAGATAATTTAGACCCAATCTTTCAGATTTATAGATGAGAAAACTGAGGCTCAAAGGCATGAAGGTGGCTCTGCTAATAACCAGTGGATCCTGGACTAGAACCCAAAGGTCTTGATTTCTAGGCAATCCTGTTTCCCAAGTTTTAAATTCTTTTGCAGAGTAGGATATGGTCAATACCAGAATACCCAGTGTCTGGTTCCATTTGGGTGGTGGATCACTCGTGTTCTGGTCTCCTCCTTATGCTAACATGTAGCTCGTTAACACCTCCTCAGAATGGCAGGCAGGGAAGGAGAAAGAAGGTGAAAGTCTTAATTAGTCAATTTGGCTACTGACTGGATAGCAGCCCTGGTGGAAGGTTTGTCTTAGGGGAAGGTTGCAAATCCTCACAGTCAGTGGGTTGCCTTACCACTTGTGTCTTGCTTCTTTTTACAATTAGAACTTCATCACTGAATACATACTCGGGGAAGCCCAAAGCTTCCCCAAAGGAACAGACTTGATATTCTCTGAAATTCCATCTGATATAAACCTTGTTTGTTGTTCAAGGAGCCTTGCCTAGAAAAATTGTAGAAGAGGTGAAATTTGTTCTAGGTGTCTTATCACCTCCCCTTGTTGCTCCCATGAAAGCTTCTGACCTCCTAAAGAATTTCCCAGAGGTTTGTCATAAATTTGTAGCTTCTTCCCTCATTTAAAAAACAATTTTAAAAAATCCATACAATATTTCTCCTTTTCTAATGCTATTATTTCTCCTCCTTTCTCAAAAGATCATTCAGGGATCACAGACAACAAGCAGCTGAGCAATGACCTTTTTTCAGGTCTTTTCCTCTCTTGGGATAGAATTTGTCTGGGATGGTGACGAGAAATCCTTGAAGGCAGCAATGTGCTTCTCTTAATCTTTCTCCGTTTCTGTCTTTTCTCTTATTTCTCCTCCTCCTGCTCCTTTCTCTCTCTGTGTCTCTGTGTCTCTCTGTGTGTCTCTCTGTCTCTGTTTCTGTCTCAGTCTCTCATTGTCTCTTCCTGTCTCTCTTCTCTCCTCTCTCCTCTTCTCTGTCTCTCTGTTTTAACATTTTGTTGATCGTTTCTATATTCCTTCCTTCCCAGTCTGGGGATTATTCCTGGCACATAAAAACAAAAGTAAAGCAAGAGTTAGGTTGTTTTAGCATTTCTCTGGAGTACATTATCTTTATCCTCTATTCTTGGGCATTGGTCCTATCTATTCTTTTTTTTTTTTCTTTCTCTCTCTTGGCCCCAGCACAGTCCTTTTTGTCATTCTCTATTCATCACCAGCTTCATTCATTTGGCCCCTGTATTGCCTAAGGAGCCATGGGAAGTCAATCAGAGGTTTTGATTACTGGCATTTTCTATTGTCTATACCAGTGTTCCTTTTATTGGTGGAGACAGTAGAAATAAATTATAGAATTTCCTCTAAATGACTATAAGATCTAGAGTCCTGCAGGGAGCCAAAGTTTTCTCAGATTTTTATGTCCACAGGTGAATTTTAAACTTCCCACAAGAATATAATAATAACAGCATTTATATAATTCTTTAAGATTTGCAAAACATTTTGCAAATATGATCTCATTTTATTGTCACAATAACCATGAGAATAATATTATTAATTTTGTTTTATAAGTGGGGAAACTGAGGCACAGCTTAAGTGACTTCCTTAGGGTCACACAGCTAGTGAGTGTCACAATCCAGATTTGAATTCAAGTCTTCCCAATTCTATGTCTAACACTCTATTCACTGTACCACTCAGCTTTCTTCAGCTTCTAAGGACTGGTAATATATTTTCTATTTCTTCTGTATCTATAATATCAATAATAATAACAGCTAACATTTGTATAGTATTCAACTATGAACCAGGCACTGTGCTAAGCACTTCACGATTGTAATATCATTGGATCCTCATGTTAACCCTGGGAAATAGGTGCTATTGTTGCTCCCAATTTATAGGCTAGGAGGTGAAACCTCAAAGATTTTTTTCCATTCATTCACTTGCCTTCTTATCCTAGATGCATTAATGTCTGTGCAGAGATTTTCCAGTTTCAAGGAATAAAATGATCTATTTTATCTTTTGTAGTTGCTTCTATCTCTTGTGTGATTAAGATTATATCTCTTACCCATAGTTGTGAGAGGTACATAATCTGTTTCTCTTTTAATTTTTTAATAGTGTAATCTTTTATATTGAGGCCACATATCCATTGTGGAGTATGGTATAATAAGATGGTGTGAGCCTAATTTCTGCCAGACTGTTTTCTAGTTTTCCCAGCAGTTTTTATCAAATGGGATAATATGTTTTCAACTTTAGTTAACATGTTTTTGACTTTATTAAATGTAGTGATATTGAGTTTTATTGTTTCTGAACCTCCCCCACTGATTTATCTCTCTATTTTTAAACCAATATTTGATGATTTTGGTTACGATTTTTTTAAAATACAATTTGAGGTCGGGAAGTGCTATTCCCATTCTGCCCCTTTTTCATCATTTTTCTTAATATTCTAAAACTTTTGTTTTTCCAAAGCAGTTTTGTTTAATTTTGATAGTATTGTCATTTTTATTAAATTGTCAAAGCCTATCCCTGAGTACTTAAGGGTCTTCTAACTAGTAGACTGTTCTTTAGTTCTCAAAGGAGTGTTTGTAATTGAATCTAAGCAAAACTTGTATGTGCTTTTTGAGGTTTTCCCTCAGTTATTTTATGTATTTCATGGTTATTTGGAATGGGATTTCCCTATTTTTGCTTCTTATGTCTTATTATTATTATTATTTAGAAATGTTACTGATTTTTGATTATTTATTTTGTAGCTTGCAAATCTGCTGAAATTATTGCAATTAGTATTTTTGCTGAATCCCTTAGGTTTTCCAAGTCATATCAACCAACAGGGAAAATTTTTATATCCTCTTATTTTTATTCCTTTTATTTCTATCTTTTGTCTTATTGCCATTTCTAACATTTCCCGTATTATTGCAAATAATAAGGAGAGTGGACATCACTGCTTCATTCCAGTATTTGAAAAAGTCCTAGCAGGAACTTATTACATATGATATTTGTTTTTTGTTTTAAATAAATGCTTTTTGTGATATAAAAAAGGTCCCTCTACACTTATACATTCCTGATTTTTTTTTAAACCCTTACCTTCCATCTTAGAATCAATACTGGGTATTGGTTCCAAGGGAGAAGAGTGGTAAGGGCTAGGCAATGAGGGTTAAGCAACTTGCCCAAGGTCACACAGCTAGGAAATGTCTGAGGCCACATTTGAACCCAAGACCTCCCATCTCTGGGCCTGGCCCTCAATCCACTGAGCCACTCAACTGCCCCTCATTCTTTATTTTTAGTATAAAAGAGTGTTGTCATTGTCAAAGACATTTTTCTATATATAAGATGATCATGTGGTTTGGGATGATTTGAGTTTTAATATGATTAATTATGTTGATTATTTTCCTAATGTTGAACACTCATTGCATCCCTGGTATAAATCCTACTTGATAATAATAAATTATTTTCTGGATAAATTACTTAAATTTATTTGATAAAATTTTGTTAGAATTAAAAAAAATAAATTATATTCATTAGTGATATTAGTTTTCTTCTGGTGTCTTATCTTTCCCTGGCTTAGGTATTTGGACTACATTTGCATCATTAAAAATTCTGATAGCATTCTCTATTTCTCTGTTTTTAAGAATAATTTGTGAAGTATGGTTGCTAACTCTTATTTAAAAGTTTGATTGAATTCTCCTATGAAGGAATCCATCAGGCCTGGATTTTGTTGTTGTTTAGGTAGTTTCTTTACAGTGAGTTCTATTTTCTTTCATGAAATGGGGCTATATAAGATTTCTCTCTGGTTATCTGATTGTTTGGGTATTTTATATTTTAAAGATAATCTTTTATTTCTTTTGTGTTCTCAATTTTATAGCATTTAACTGTATATAATTATATCCTGGTTATTCTTTTTCTTTCTTCTGGTTTTGCTGTGATTCCATTGTGGTCATTTGCTATTTTATTGATTAGATTCCCCCCCCCCTTTTCTTCTTTTTAATAGGAATAACTAAGAGTTTGTCAATTTTATTAGTATTTTTTATAATACCATGTTTCAATTTTGTTGATTTTTTTTTTGTTTCTAACTTATCTATTTCCTCTCTAATTTTTAATATCCTTTCTTTTGTGTTCATTTTAGGTCTACTTTTTAAATAAGCTTATTCAATTAATTAGTCTTTTCTTTTTCTATTTTGTTAATGTAAAATTGTAAAGATATGTTTTTCTCCTGAGGACTGTTAACTGCATCCTAGAAATTTTGGTATATTGTCTCATCTTTATAATTTTCTTTTATATAGTTTCTTTCTAGGATTTGTTCTTTGGTCTACTCATTATTTAAGATTTCATTGTTAAGTCTCTATATGAGTCTGTATTTTTTGTTTGTGGTCCCTGAACCAATGTCTATTCTTATAGCATTTTAATATATAAAGGATATATTAATCATTTCTGCTCTTTTACATTTATTTGCAATATCTCTGTGCTCTGGTAGATAGTCAATTTTTGCAAAAGTTCCACATGGTATATGTGTGTGTATGTATATATATATATATACATATATACATATAAATATACAAATAAATAAATATAAATATATTTATATATATTTATTGTTTGATTTTTTACTGTCTCATTTAGAAGGTGTCGAAAGTCTTTTACTTCTATTTTCTCAAGAAATTAGTTCAGACCCATATTTTCCTGTTTGTTTTCTTTCTGTTAGACTTATCCAAAGCTGCTAGAGGAATATTAAAGTCTCCTGTCCTGTTGTGTTACTATTTTTCCTTAAATTTCAATACTAAGATATTTAGAACATATAAGTTATTTTTTTAAAATGGATATTGATTTGTTGTTCAGCATAATATCGTTTCCTTTTTTATACCTTTAAAATTTTTGAATATTTTGTCTGATAACATAATTCTGTTTTGTTTTGTCTGATAACATAATAATGTTTTGTCTGTTTTGTCTGATAACATAATTCTGTTTTGTTTTGTCTGATAACAAAATAATGATTCTTGCTTTTTTGAATTTACTTGATGCATAGTAAAGTTTTTCCCGTCCCCTCTGTTTTATTTTGTGTATGTCTGCTTTTTAAATGTTTCTTCTTTTCTTATTTATTACCACTCCTCTCTGCCCTGTTCCTGTTTTATTGAGTTGTTTAATCTATATCCATTTAAATTTACAAGTTAGGTTTATATTTTCTTTCACATATCTCTAAATTTTTGGGGGGGGTGAGGGGAGAGGGTTAGGATTTTTTCCCCTTCTGCTATAAATACAGTATTACATTCCTTCAGTTACTTTAATCTTTTTTTTTTTTTTAAAGATAGCCCTGTTCCTATTATCTCTCTTCTTCTTATCCCTGATCCCCCTCTTCTAATTTGTTACCCCTTTCTTTTAGGACTTTGTTAGTACCTTTCTCCTGTTTTTAAATGGTTAAATGTTTCTACCTCCTCTTTTTACCTCTCAGTGAGTCTGATAGTTTTCCCTTTTCCTCTTCTCCCCATTAGCTAGCCTTGCTCATTTTTTAAAAATTTCATTTTTTGTATCCCTTTTGTAAAAAAGGGCTTCTTTCACTTTCTTTGTTAGTTGTTTCTGTTTACTTTGGACTCTATTTTCTAATTCATGTCCCATATAGTCTCTCCCTTTTCTATATATTTTTAATACAATCAGAGTTTATAAGGTATCCTTTATAGGCTGTGCCCTCAAGGTATTTTTTGCCTCTATCTTGTAGGGCTTGCTCCTTAGCTTCCCCTTTTCTACTATGCTTCATTCTTAGAACAATACTAATTATTGAAGATGTCAGAGAGAACCTTGTCCCACATTATGCCAGTTCCCCACCCCAATCATCAATATCCTTTCTTATTGATTTCCCCTACCTCCACCCCCTGTCATTTCTTTTCAACATCTGTCTAGAAATCCCCTTCTTGGATCCAGACTCTCCTACTCCTCCAGGTGCCAGTTGCCCCCATGGTTCCCACTCCACCCTTTTCCAAAACATATAGACTTTTTAGGCACCAAAGTCCCTAGAACTCATTTAATGTAAAGCACTTCTGGGTCTCTGACTCTATAAGGCTTTTACTACTGAAGGGCTGTGGCCAAGCTGGTGGTCAAGACTTGAGAAAACTTCCACAGCTGGGAGCTGGGCTGCTGGAAAGAGGAAGGGGACCATAAGGGTATGAATGAGTTTTGATATGAGCTATTCTAATGAGGGAAAAGAGCACACTAAAAGGGAATCTGTAAAAAAATCACATAAAACATGACATGAAGAAGACCAAGATTTGGTATGGAAGCCTAATTTCAGATAAGAAAAAGTTCACTTATCAGGGCTTGGAGCCGTGAGTGGAGCCCAGGTTTATGATGGAGTGGAGAGGAAGATGATGGTCAGAGGATAAGCAGTATAATGAGGAAAAGGTCAGGAAGTGGATTATAATATAGTTAGGTAAATTCAAAACTGATTGATTGACTTGATCCAAGAATTAGTCATTATTATATTGATGCCAACCTGTAGGGAGGTCTCTATTAAAGTAGTCTGTGGATGTGTGCTTGGTCCTGTTCAGTCTAACATTTTTATCAATGATTTGAATGAAGGCATATGTGACATACTTTACCAAATTGGAAGATAGTATAAAAGGAGGAGGACTAGATAACATATTGAATGATAGGATTAAAAAAAACTCAAACAAACTTGAATCTAAAATTCAACTGAGATAAATGAAGAATTCTTTACTTTTGCACTATTTTTATAACAAATATAACATTTAACTTTATTATTATTGTTATCATTATATAAATAATAACTGCACAAATAGTAAATAGAGGATGTATGGCAAGACAGTCTAGGGGCTTTACTGCATTGTATACTTAATGAGTCAAAAGTATGATTTTGTAGCCAGAATAGCTAAGTACAATATTAGATTTTACTTGTTTTGAATCCATCATCTCTTCTTAGTCAATCAGTTACTCCCTTTTGGTTAGAATTAGGTATAAAATAGAAATTTACCTGGGCATTCTCTAAAAAAGATGAAATTACCACAAGTCAAGGATGAATCACCTACTTTCCTTTTAATAGAGAAGTCCAGGAGATAATCAGATAATTAAGGTCTCACATCAATAATATTTTATTGCCTTCATGCCAAACAGTACTTGGCACATAGTAGGCACTTAATAGGTGTTTATTGAATTGAATTGAAAAGTACATGGTGTATTTCTTTAGCTCATTATCCATTTCTTCCTTCTGTTAGGATGGTCTCTAGAATATACTTATCAAAATATCACTTCTCTTTATTTCTTTATCCTTACCCAAATGCTCTTTACTTCTCATCATTCCTCTATTTGTTCTTCATAGTTTTTCATGTGATCATTTTTGATATCCAGTGTTTCTTCACCATCTCTTTTGTCTAAGCTCTTCCTTTTGAATAAATTTCCAAAGCCATTTTCCTATCTTTGAGTTGTATTTCATCAAATTTCAGCAGTAACTGTGAGATTGAATAGACTTCACTTTATTAAGATTTCTATTTCTAACTGCTTTTCTTAGAACTTAAGCACTCTCTATATATCTGCTTGTTTCCCCAGTGAGAATTTAAAATAGGGGATCTACCTAAAGAGCCTAGTAGAGTAGCTGGCACATAGTAGACATTCAATAAATACTTGTTAA
Source organism: Gracilinanus agilis (assembly GCF_016433145.1). Classification (NCBI taxonomy): domain Eukaryota; kingdom Metazoa; phylum Chordata; class Mammalia; order Didelphimorphia; family Didelphidae; genus Gracilinanus; species Gracilinanus agilis. Next base: position 112,518,771 of record NC_058131.1, on the reverse strand, counting down.
TTGATGAAATTATCTTGAATCATGTTTCCAAGATGCCTCTTTTAGAGGGTGCAAATCATGAATGATGATATTCATGATAAGTCATTGTTCCACTGGGAATCACATTTTGTGACCACTGACTCTCTGTCCACTGGCTGCTGAACCAGCTGTTAGCAGCAACAACTCTTTCTTCCACTATCCTGCTTGGGATTTGAACTGCTGACCTTCCCATTACTAATGTGTCAGATTAAAGAAAAGTGTTCTTACTTGCATGCTCAGACTTTTAGTATATAATTAGCTGTAAGTTACAGTAATGATGATGATGATGTGAGGTGCTCAGGGGCCTTTGGAATCTGAGACCTATAAAAATAAAAATTATTATTATTATTATTAACATCATTACTATGGTAACGAATGGATACCTGAATAAAAAGACCATTTCTTAGTAGCAGGCCATTACATAATTTCTTATAATAATTAAAACCACTTAAACTTTTTTTTATTCTCTTCACTATCCACTTAACTTTTCTAGTACCATCTCTTTTCACTATACATGTTCTCACTGGCTCCTCTTAAGTGGCTTAGAGGTATTGGGCTCTTGGCACTTTCTTTTAGAGAAAATACACTAGAGACAACTGTTTTGGAAAAAGGAAATCACCTATAAAGTATAATCACCCTCTAATAGCATACCTACAACGAGCATGTTATGGGATAAGAAATGTATTTGAGACCATGCATGCTCTACCTTGGAGAGGATGTTCTATGAAGTCAGGGCAATTTTATTAACCAAGAATGCAGTAAAATTCTAAGCCAATATAAAGGGCGTGTGTTCCAGGAGGGGTGGATATTGTAGGGAGTCATGAAAGACTTTGGAAGTTGACTGCGCTCTACGTGGTTCTGGCTTGGAACTGGGATGTTCTTCTTTTCCCTTCCCCATTGAGGGGGTGAAGTGCTTAGGATACTGGACCTGAAATCAGCAACATTTGACAGTCAGTCCATAAACATTTATTGAGTACTTTCTATGTGCGAGGCAGGGCAGCTAAATGATTCAGTGGACAGAATGCTGTGCCTAGAGTCAGGTAGATCTGAGTTAAAATCTGGCCTCAGACACTAATTGAATGACGCTGGGTAAGTTACTTAATCTCCCTTTTCCTTTATCTACTAGAGAAAGAAACGAGAAATCGCTCCAATATCTTTGTCTAGAAAATTCCACACAGGGTTACAAAATAGTAGAACACAACTGAACTACTGAATGATGATAACACATGCTAGGCACTGTGCTAAGCTTTGGATATGTATATAAAAAAATAAATGAACAAACAAGCAAATAAATATATATATATATAATATGTGTGTATGTATATGTATATGTATATAATATAATATAAAAGAGGCAAAAGACAGTACTTGTCCTCAAGGAAATCCCAATCTAATGGGGGAGACAACAAACAATTATGTACAAATGAGGAATGTACAGGATTAAAGGGAATAATTAACAGATGGAAAATGGTAGAATTAATAGGAATTGGGATAGATTTCCTATAGGAGGTGAAATTTTGGTTGAGACTGAAAGGGAGCCAGGGAATGCAACAGATTTGATGGAGAGCACTGGGGACATGATCCTTAAAAATGCCCTGAGCTAAGAGTTGGAGTTCTTGTTGGTGGAATAGCTGGGAGGTCAGTGTCACTCTACTGAAGAGTGAGTGGTTGAGAGTAAGAAGACTGGAAAGATGGAGAGGCAGGGGACCAGGGGAAAGTTATGAAGGGCTTTAAACACGAAGCAGAGGATTATCTATTTGATCCTGGAGATAGAACTGAGAAGTTCTTTGTTCATTGTTGTGGTTCTGTCATTTTCAGCCATATTTTCAGTCTCCTTGATCCTTTTGGGGTTGGAGTGATTTGCCATTTCCTTCTTGAGATCATTTTACAGATGAGGAAATGGAGGCAAACAGGTTAAGTCACTTGGCCAGAGTCATAAAGCAGGTAAATGTCTGAGGACAGTTTTGAACTCAGAGTCTTCCTGGCTCTCTACCATTCAGCCACCTAACAACCCCTTTGCTCACTACTGTATATAATATCCCACCCTTGCCTATTATCATCCCACTCCCTTCTACCAGCTTTTGTCAAGAAACCAAAGAAGGAACCAGCTAAGATAGACTTCAAACCTAAAAACGTGAGATCTCTTTTCTAACATAAAAGCAGACTGGGAAATTATTGTAATTCTGAGGTAGGGAGGATGTTTTAATTAATATATAACTAGTAGTTTTAGTAGCTGGAGGCTTATGAAGAAAGTGAAGCCAAAAAAGGAAAGGTTTAGTTATCAAAGTCTGTGATTGCTGTACAAATTGTCCCTTTAGCAGAAGGTTACTCATTTAAATGGCCATATTAAAAAGAACAGATTTGATTATGATGAAGGAGTTTGGTTTACTGAATAGACAAGGATTTGGGCAGTCTGTTTCCAACCTTTTATTTTTTTTAACAATAAGGCAGTATTAAAATTACCTTCCCCAACTATGTGCTCCACTTTCGCTATCTGAAAAAGAAGCTTGATGTACGCAATTCATATTTTTATACTTTAAAGAATCATGATTTTGTCAACGTGGGATTTCTTCCACTCATACAGATAACAACCTCTCTCACCTCGCTTCTTTACAAATTACATCAATGGAACAATTTATGATACTGGGGCCACCCTGGTGATGAGTCTCTCTTGATTAAACTAGGCTGGTCTTCAGACAACAGACATACAGAATAAGGGTCAACTTCTCTGGGATGGTAGAACCTGCAGAACTTATGTTCTACCAGCATAACCTTTGAGAACCTATCCACCTCCATGTCCACTGAAGCATCAGAGAAGGGCTTTATTAGAATATATATTTATATGTACATATATAAACACATATATAAAATAAGGTTATATATAAATATGTATATGCATCACACACACACACACATATATATATATAATATATAATGTCAAGATATTTGTTTGTTTCTTCTTGCTAAGAGGTAAGATCCTTGACATAGCTAATATATAGTTAAGTAAATGTTAAAAAATAATTTAAAAATTTATTTGAAATGTTTATAAGGCAAAAGAAGGAGAAAAAAATTGAAAGGTAAAAAATTGTCAAAACAGTCGTTTGCCATTATATTGAATTTGAGAAACCAAAAGTCCAACTGTACTCACTTTTTCTCCCATAAGTCAAATTGATTTCCATGTATAGGCAGCCATTGAAGTAAATGGACTTAGAGAGACATCCTTTGAGGGACTGTGTAAGTAAAATTCACTAAATATTGTCTCTACTGCCCATTTCATCAAGTATAAATTCTTCCACCCTTGACTTTTAAGACTCTCCTGTAATCAGAGCAATTCACATAGAGGGCAAACACCAAGAAATATGCCTGGGGCAAACACAAACTTAAGAGTAGGATTGTGGGAAACCATGGTGGGGAAAATCTTATTAGACCTCAGGAACAAAGTACCTATGGGGGTAGAAAACAGATATTAACCTACTGGTGGGGATTTGGAGACCAACTCTGCCATTTGCCACCCTCCTCCCCAACACACACACACACACACACACACACACACACACACACACACACACACACACACAGTCTGCCAATAGGGTGGCCACTGACCTAGGGAAAGAACAGTGTCAAATTAGTCAAATTTGTGTCAAATTGGGTTGGGGAAGAGTTCACCTGGAGTTAATGGGAGGATAAAATGAAGTAATAATGGTAATGGGCTCTGAAAATCTTAAAGTGCTATACAAATGCTAATTATTATGATCATTATTACTACTACAGTGACTACTATCATTATTGTTAATATTATTATCCCTGCCTTCTAAACATATTATGTTCATTTCCACATTCATGCTTTCCTTCACTCATACTGATTCCCTTTACTGGAATGTCTAAGTGCCCAAATGGATGCCCCAATTTCTTCAGCTGCATAAACCCATACTTAGTAAAAGTCTCTTCTTTTGAAATCATGTTTTTTTCAAAAAAATAAGTTTTGATTTACATATTATAAATTTTTCTTAGTTCCATTTAAAGCCGAGATCACAAAGAAATTTCACCCATTAACTTTAATAGTGGAGCTTGGGATCCTATTTTTTAAAAAATATGACATTTATTAAGCACTTACTATGTGCCAGTATTCTAGGCATTGGGAATGCAGATACAAGCAGAATGAAAGAGAGTCTCAAGCCTTAAGGTTGGCTTCCCACCATCCCACTCTAAGTTTGCTTTTGCCTCAGGCATATTTTATGGTGCTTGACCTGTTCATGAATTGCTCTGATTACAGAAGAGTCTTAAAAGCCAGGAGTGGAAGAATTTATACTGAAATGGACAGTAGAGACAATATTGAATAAATTTTACTTACATGGCCCCTCACAGAATATCCCCCAGTCTACTTACTTCAATAGCTGTCTATATGTGGAAACCAATTTGAGGGCTTGTAACTGCCCTCACCCTGTACAGTAAAGCTGGATATATTTGTCTCAGCATTCTCCACTTCCTACTTCTTTGACCCTTTTCTCTGAAGTGCCTAGTGTAAAAGAGATGGGCACTAGGACTCTCATGTTGTCCTTTGCTACCTCTTGTATCAATCAACCAACAAAGATCTTGTAGTCTACCAAGGGAAGATGAGGCATAAAAGAAAGCTAAAAAGGTGGGGAGGAGAGAAAAAGGTATCCTGCAGGGACCTGGTAAGAGAAGTCTAGAATGCATCCAGGAGAGGAAGAATGTTATATGAATGAGAATCTGCCCACCCAAAAAGTACTTTGCAGAAAGATGACATAGAACAGATTATGTTTGTGTACAAATGGAGGTGATCATGACCTTTCATTGGTTGGTATAATATGGATAGAATTCCTTTTGATGGTAAGAGACAATCAGTTGTCCTGGGTGATTCCCTTCAGATCAGGAACCATGTTTTCTCCCTTCTAAGGCATCTGCTGGTGGTCAGTCAAGTATTATTCTTGGAGTCAAGAAGACTGGAGTTCAAATTCAGCCTCAGACAACTTACTAGATGTGAGACTCTGGACAATTACTTAACATGTTTCTGCCTCAATTTTCTCTCTTACAAAATGAAGATGATAACTAACATCCACTTCACAGGGTTGTTTTAGGGATCAAATGAGACCACACAAAGGACTTTGCAAATCTTATGTAAGTGCTAGTTGTTGTTGTTGTTGTTGTTTTTTTGGTGTCATTGTTATTTTATTTTATTGTACTCTGTTAGACAATAAATACTTATTAAATAAGGTGGGGTGTGTGTGTGTGTGTGTGTGTGTGTGTGTGTGTGTGTGTGTGTGTACCATAGAACAGAGTCCAGGAATTTTGCAATGAATAGTGGAGATTATATAGAGGGAGAATAGCAGCCTTCTATTTCCTCCTTCCTTTAAAAATATAGTGTATGACTGAAACACATACCCTGGGCAATTTCAGCTCTTTCCCTATTCAATTTTATTGCCATATGCTGCTGCTTACAGGAATTTCTCCATCTTTTTTATTTTTATGTTTGACTAACACTCAGTAATCCCTCTAGACTGTACTCAGTTCTCACACCCAGTGGCATTGACACTCAATTCTGTCCTAGCCATCTATTCCTCTGAATCTCCTGGGAAAGTAGACTCAAAGGGAAGGAAATCCCCTTCCCCCCACTGCAAATAAGTGGTAAAATTCAGCTATCTAACCATACATAGTTTCTATCCAAGGTCTCTTTTTAGACACAACTAGTTGGCATGATAGAAAAAAAAACTGTTGGAAGTCCTGAGTTCAAATCTCATCTTAGATATCTACTAGTTGTATGACTTTGGTTAAGTCACTTAACCTCAATCTGCCTCAGTTTTTTTTATCTCTAAAATGGGAATAATAATAGCACCAGGTATATTGTGAAGGTTGAATGAGATAATGAATGAGTAAAATCTTTTGCAAAACTTGTATAAAATAAGTGCTACATAAATATTATTATTATTATCACCACCATCATTATTTATTTTTGAGAAAGTTATATTCTCCAACCCACTTCTCTAGGAATGGAAGGTGAAACCTCTATGAGGATGGCAGAAAACCAACTTGAGGCCCGTAGGTAGGCGGTGAATTCTCCATGTCCTAAGTCTTTCATTTTGTAGGCAGTTAGGTAGTACAGTAAATAGAGTGCTAGGCCTGGATCAGAAAGACCTGAGTTCATATCTGGCTTCTCAGACACTAGATCTTGGACAAGCCATTTATCTTCTGCCTGCCTCAGTTTCCTCAACTATAAAATGGGGATAACTGTAGTACCTACTACCCTTTCAATATTGTCATGAGGATTAAATGAAATGATATGCGTAGCACAGTACCCGCCACATAGAAGGCACTTAACAGAAGTTTGTTTGCTTCTTTCCTTCCTAGAAATCAACATTTATATTTTGTCCACTTCTCCCATTAAGAGAATGGGCTGGTGGTGGAAAAAGCTGAGGTCTCTGATCTGGACCAGTGTTATCAGGTAGACAAGGTACAACTAAGGCTGCAACTTTAAAACCTTAAAATTGCATCTAAGACTTTTGGGATGCACACCCTATATGGTAAAGCTCGGGAATTTTGTCTTTATGTTCCTCACTTTTTTGTTTCTTTATTTATTTCCTCCAAGTTCCCAGGACTCTCATGTTGTCCATTACCTCTCAAGTCAATCGTTCAACAAGTATTTATTAACTCCTTTCCATCTGCCTGGGCACTGAGCTAGGTTTTGGAGGATATAAGGAAAACAAAACAGTCTCTGCTGTCAAGAAACATGCATTATATGGGAGAAACCACATATGCATGGATAAGTAAATCCACAATGCATACAGAATTAATACAAAGAGATTTCTGGCGGTCTGTGAAGGAAATAGTAGCTAGAGGCATCAGGAAATCAGAAAAGTCCTTATGTGACATATTCAGCATTTCGACAGAGCCTTGAAGTAAGCTAAGGATTTAAAGAGGGGAAGAGGAGGAGAAAACACATTCTAGTCATGAGAAATAACCTTTGCAAAGGTCCAGAGGCAGGAGATGAAACATCTTGTATAAGAAACAACATGGTGGCCAATTTGGCTGGGCCGCAAAACACATTAAAGGGACTGATGTGTAGAAAGTCTGTAAGGAAGCCTGGAGCCAGACCAGGGAGAGCTTTTAAAGTCAAAGGGATTATTTTGTGTTATGTCTCAGAGGCCATTATAGGGAGCCATGAAAGCTTTTTGAGCAGAGGAGTGACATGGTCAGTTTTATGCTTGAGAAATATCACTTTGGTAATAGGGTGGAAGAAGGATTAGAGAGGGCATTTACTTGAGGTAAGGTAGCAAGAAGGCTGAGAGACCTATTCAAATAGTATACTAGAGAAGGGAGAGATTCACACTAACATATTAATTCCTCAATTCTGTCCTAGATGGTAGGGCCAAGTTGCTGTTGCTCCTAGGAATTTTTGCATTTATAAGAGGACTCCTAGAGATGAGAGGGCTTAAATTACCTTAATTCCATGGGATGGTGGAATTTCTGTCAACTTTATAGGCTGATGTATTAATTCTTCTTTTGGAAGGGGAAGCCTTCCTGTTTCCTCTTAAATCATAATTCACAGGTGGGTATCTGCTTACTTTAGGAATTCATAACGCCTATATTTTGGGGGAGGAGAAGTCTCCATTTAGTGCTAAAGGATTTCCTACTCATAAACTGGAATTTATTAAAGTCCAGCTCCCGGTGGCCATCTTTCTCACAAGGAGAGCAGAAAATGGAAGAATTCTTTAGTAAGAGAAACCTCATAGCCAAAGGAAATAATCTATTGTTATGGGAAATATATTCATCTGACTGAGAAAGTTTGTGGCATATCTAAGTCTCCAGCCCTAAAAAATTAGACTTTGGGTATGTTGAAGTGGAATGAACAGGAGAATTTGTCAGGAAATCTGAATTCTGGTTTTCATTCTGGTGCCAAATGTCCATATAACCTTTGAAAATAATTTAAATGTTCTGTGCATTGTTTTCCTGATTTGTAAAATGGGAATAATAATGCTTACTCATCTAATTTGATTAGTGTGATGAAATAAAACCATTAGAAAAGGGAACAAAAAATTCTACATTGCAGAGTTTTAATTACAACTTATTGTAATTAAATAAGTATTTTTTATCGAGTGACTCTTATGGGCTAGGTTTTGAGTAATTGTGCATTATCTTTGGACTCAATAATACTACTGCTAGGATAATATCCCAAAGAGATAAAAGAAAGAGGAAAAGGACCCATACATACAAATATATTTAGAGGAAGGGGTATGTGTGTGTGTGTGTGAGACTGTGTGAGAATGTGTGTGTGTCTGTGTGTGTGCGTGGCAAAAAACTGAAAACTGAGGGGTATCCAATAATTGGGGAATGATGGAGCAAGTTATAGTATATGAATGCAATAAAATATAATTGTGCTCTAAAAAATTATGAAAGAGAAGGATTCGGAAAAACCTGAGATTTGTATGAACTGATGCAGAGTGAAGTCAGCAGAACCAGAACAAGTTATACAATAACAACAATATAAGAACTTTGATCAATATAATGACCAAATGTGATTCCAAAGGGCTCATGATGAAATGTGCTATCTATATCTTCTGACAGAAAAGGAGTGGATTTAGTACAGATATGTTTATATCTATCTTTTTGTCTCTGTCTTTGTTTTGGTATTCATCTCCATTGCTAACTCTTTCTACCTATATCTTCTATTTATATCCATCTCTCCCTCTAGCTTTTTATATCTATTTCCCATCATCTATAATTATGTCTCCCTGTAACTATATCTAATATTTTTCTTTTATTATGTCCATATTTTAGTATCTATCTATATTTATATACCTGTATATATAAATATCTTTATCTATATCTAAATTGTATAGTTATATTGATATAGATGTAAATAGATTCGAATATGGCTAATCTGAGAATTTTTTTAACCCTTATTTTCCATCTTAGAATCTCTGGGCAGAGTAGTGGTAAGGGTTAGTAAGGGCGGAAATGAGGGTTAAGTGACTTGCCCAGGGTCACATAGCTAGGAAGTATCTGAGGCCACATTTAAACTCAGCACCTCCCACCTCTAGGCCTGGCTCTTAAACCACTAAACCATCTAGTTACTCCAGGGAATTTGTTTTGCTTAACTATACATATTCGTTATAAAGGCTCCCCCCCCACACCTCTTTTTAAATGGGTAATGAAATTAGAGTGAAAGAAGGCAGATTTTAGTTAACTGGAAAAAATTAATCTAGAAAATATATCTTCAAATAGCAAAACAATACCTTTCTGTTGATGGCATATCTATACGAACCTGAGCAAATCATTTAACCTTTATGAGTCTTAGTTTCTTCATCTGTAAAATGAAAAGATTGGATTCTATGACTTCAGCCTCAGTCCTAGTTCTTCCACTGACTAGCTGGGTGGCCTTCAGGTTCCTCCTCTGTGATGAATTATTGCTTAGGCTCTTTCTAGCTCTTTCTGAGCATGCCTTGGGAATCTTGGCTAAGTCACAACCCATCAAAACAAAATGCTCCTGTTAAAAGGGAAGCAAACTAGAAACCTTGCAGCAGCTTTCCATAGTTGTCTTTGTAAACCTTCTTTCCAATGATCATGGTCCACTGTAAAATCCTATCCAGTGTGGAATCCCATGCTTCTTTGATTTGCCATCTGCTACATATATCTTTGTCCTGCTTTGACTTCTGCATAGTCCTGTGGCCCTGATGGTTTTCTGAAACCATCTCTGTCATAATTTTTTAGAGTATAATAGTATTTATTACATTTGTAAGCCATAACTTATTTAATCATTCCCCAATTACTGGACACCCCACAGTTTCCAGGTAGACTAGAAATTAAAATATGGAAGCATAGTAGAGTACAGAATACCTGAGGAAATATGTGGTTTCCATCATGGAAAAGGTCTTTCTGCCCTAACCACCTTCCCTTCTTCCACTCATATACATAGCTCTGGCTTAATTACATAAGGTCATAGATTGAGAACTGGAAGAGACTTAAGAGGAAGCCTAGTCCAGTCTAAGGTAGAAAAGTAGAGGGAATTGTTCCCAAAGAGCAATGTGGCTATGCAGGGATGGTGGCCATAGGAAAAGGAAAGATACAAATGGGGAACAAATAACTTATCCCCCCATATACTCTCTCTGTCTGTCTCTGTCTCCTTCTCTGTCTGTGTCTGTGTCTGTGTCTGTGTCTGTGTCTGTGTCTGTGTCTGTGTCTGTATGTGTCTGTCTCTGTCTCTCTCTTTCTCTCTCTCTCTCTCTCCTCTCTCTCTCCTCTTCTTTCTTTCTCCTCTTCTCTCTCTCCTCTTCTCTTTTTCTCTCTCTTCTCTCTCTCTCCCTTCCTCCCTCTCCCTCTCCCTTCTCCCCCTCTCCTTTTCTTTTCCATATCCAGCTATGTTAGACAAATGGTTCAGACATGAGGCAAGATTTAAACTCTAGACTCAGACCAGAGGACCCAAATCCACTTAAGGCTCAAACTCATATAAAGTTTTAGAAAAAGAGTTGACACAGGGCTAAGAAGACCCCACTGAGTCACCAATGAGACAATTCATTTCAATTCACTAGACATTTGTTAAGCACCTCCAGTGTGCCAGGCACTGTGCTAAATGCAGGGTGAAGGAAGGAGAGGCTGCATACAAAGTTGCAAAGCCATGCTTTTGGAAAGAAATGATGCTCTTTCAATAAAGATACAAATTGCCACAAATCTTCTTCTTAAACAATGGGAGATCATTGCTCTAATTGTCCAGCCAAGTAAGTTAAATGAAATCCAACCTCTAATGTGAAAAGAAAGCTGCAAAGAGAAGTTTATTGTATTTAGGGCTTTTAAATAATTTCCCTGAAAGTGGATATGTAATTTAGTTGAAATAAATAAATGCTAAGGTTATTGCAAAGCATTCAATGAGAAGCTGACATTAAAGCAGAAGATATTAAGACTTGAGTAATTATGCAGTTAACATTATTCACCGAAGAAGACCCTTTGAAATGTGTCTTTGTATATTTGAAGGTAGGTTACAAAATGGCCTGGTTATGACTGACTCATGGGAGCTCATATCTAGAAGCTAGAGACAGAGGTCATAGAATCTTGGATCTAGATAGAGCTAGAAGAGAACTAAGGGGTCCTCGAGTCCACTACTCGTGTTTCACAGATGAGGCAACTTATGTCTGGAAGGGAAATGATTTGAATAAGGTCATCTAGGTAGTAAATGTAAGAAATGAACCAGGATGCCAATTAGTCTGCACCCATGTCCTCTGGACCACATCCAATGATCTCTGCTCAGAACATTCCTGTTCCAGGAAGGCTTTTTCCTTTCTTCTTTCTTATACCTGCTGAGATGTTAATGGTGCTTTGAACTCCTTTGGAAAAATATATTTTCTCTTCAAGATGCCCTTCTTCTTTCCCTTCCTGCATTCTGGGGGAGAAGAATCTTTAGGGAAAGATGACAAAAGCTATCTTTCAGTTAGCAAAATCAACTTGTAGCCCTCAGGAATTCTGCTTCTGCCGGGCCAAAGCATCCATCCAGCAGTTACAACTAAAAAGAAGCCAAAGATTGAACAGAATGGTAGGAAAGACACCAGTACACCATAAGGACTGGAGTATATTAGACAGTTGAAAAAAAAACCAAAATTCATAAGATATGTAGACATTCAACAGCATTATAACCTTCCCTCCTCCTAGATGAAACAACCCACGAATTTTTTATTTTCACAGAGTAGGTGTGAATAAAGTTGCTGCTTTATACATCCAAACCAATCCATGGAATAGCAATATTAGAGGCTATAGGACCAAAGATTGTAGTAATGTTAGGGGTTAACAAGGTTAAGGATCATAGAGTATATTGTTGGTGAATCATGAGATTTGAGATTTAAAAGAATTGTGGAGGCAACTGGGTGGTACTAGAATGCCAGCTCTGGACTCGGGAGGACCTGGGTTCAAATCTAACCTCACACTCTTCCCTTAAGTGTGACCCTGGGCAAGTTACTTGCTTTGTATTACTTTGGACATAATTTGAATTTGCTTATCTGTGTAATGTTGCTGCCTCCTTTCCTAGCCCTTCCCCATCCCCCAGTAGAATGTATTCTCTTTGAAGGCAAGGGCTGCCTTTTTTTTTTTTTTTTTACCTTTGTGTCTATGTCTTATAGCTCACAGCTTTGTAAGTAATAGATGCTTGTTGAATTGTTGGACATGTGAATCTAGAGCATACTGTGGAAATAGATAAGAAGCCAAAAGAAAGTTTTCACTGCATTAAATGCCTGTTGGTTCTGGAATCTCTGGATGCGACATTTACTCAGAAATCTGGCCACCTAAAACGACATTGAAGGGGGCCCCATGCACATACTTTGCTGAGGCAGCCAAGACACTAATTAATATGACAAGGTATCAACACTGAGAAGGTATGGTCCAATGGGGTATGTCTCTGAATAATGGGATAAAGCTGAGAGAAGGGAAAATTGGGCTGAATATCAGGGAAAAAAATCACCTAAAATAAAAGCCTATTATACTGCAGAATGGTCTCTCAAGGGGAATGGTGGCAGGGCCAATACTGGAATCATTTACAAGTAGGCTAGCAAAAGCCCCTGAGAATATGCTGTGGGGAACAATTCTGTGTTGACAAGAAGGTGGACAAGATGACCTCAGAGGTCTTTTCCATCTTTAGTGTCTATGATTCTGTGATCGTACTCCTTTTTCTGAAGCACTCCAGCTCCTGCTACTCTCCAGGGCCCAAAACCTAGGAAATAATTGTTAGGAAGGTAACTGGCGATGAAACATTTTCGTACAACTTTCTGTTCCTTAACCATCTTTTCCATTCAAAGTCTAGCCAAGGAAGAGGAAAAACAGTAGAGGAAACATTTATGCATTCATTGCAAATGAATGATGTTGATGCTATTATTGTAGGTTGCACGTAAATGCAAGAGGCATATAAATGCAAGAAAGACCACTCATTTTGGAACTAGGAGACCAGGATCTGAGTCTAGCTCTGTTGCTTTCTGTCTCTGTGACCTGAGAAATAATTTTGCTTTTCTGGGTCTCAGTTTACTAGTCTATAAAAAAGAGAGATTGATCTCAAGGGCATTCCTATCTTAAAACCCAATGAATCTTGTTATTTAAAAATAGAAACAAAACAAAACGCTGTATTTAAATTTAAATTATTTTTATTTGGTGTCTGGGTTGCCAAATAACCAGTTTGGTTGTATTTAGTACTTTTCTACAGGTGGTTTCGGTAAAGAGCCTTAAAATATTTCTACATCCCATCAGTCATTGAACAAACACAGATGAATGGCCCTGATAAGAGGCAATGTTCTATCAACTCCATGGATGGGGCTCCCGTGCATTTGCATTTATGTATTTCAGAATTGTTCAGGCAATAAATTACCCAAGATGTCAAGTTCTTGGAGCGAACAGATATGACCTACTTTAGGGAGATACTGTCTAGTCTGAATCTGACCTTTTGCCTTTTCCTTATTTCTTCACGGGAGAGGGGAAGTTAGGGAAAGCAAAATGTTAAGACTCAGGAAGAATTGAGGTGGTGAAGAAGATCCCAAGGAAAGGAGTTTTGTTTTGTTTTGTTTTTAAATTTATGAGAACCAAGAGTAAAAGTGAGCATTGGCAGTCTCCCACCCAGGCAGTCATTTTTACTGCTACCTGCTACAAATGCTAGTTGTATTGACAAGAGAAGAGTGAGGAACAGCAACTTTGAGTGAGTAGGTGAACCTGACTGTCACATTTGATTGACTTCCTCTCTCTTTTCTAAATCATAAAACCTCTAAATTAGAAGGGACCTTGTTGTTGTTGTTCAGTCATTTTTCAGTCAGGTCCAGCTCTGTGACTCTATCTAGGGTTTTCTTGGCAAAGATACTGGAGAGGTTTGCCATTTCCTTCCCTAGCGCATTTTACAGATGAGGAATGAATCAGATGAATCAAACAGGGTAATGTGACTTGTCCAGTGCCACATAGCTGGTAAGTGTCTGAGGCCACATTTGAATTCAGATCCTCCTGTGTCCAGGGCTGGTACTCTATTTACTGAGCCACCTAGTTGCTCAGAAGGGGAATTAGGGGCCAGCTTGTGATGGGCTTCTTGATAGAGCTTATGCTTGACCACTTTCAGCAACAGAGCAAACAGTGAATCAAATGCAGGGCAGCTCAGTGCCTTGCTGGAGACCTCTAATCACTGCAAAGTTCTTCCTTCCATACTGGTCCAAATCTTCCTCCCTGTAACTTCTACGCAGTGGTCCTAGTTCTCCCCTCTAGCAGAATGAAATGAATCCCTTTCCTCCATGACTTCCCTTCAAATATTGACCCAGGGGTTCTTAATCTGGGGTCTATGGACTGAATTTTAAAAACTACATTGATAACTATTTCAGTATAAAAAGGCTCTCCCACATATTGTATTTTATGGATCTTATAACATTATTGTGAGAAGGGGTCCACAGACTTTACCTGACTGCTGAACGGGTTCATGAAACAGAAAAAGTTTAGGAATGTTTACATTACTTATAGTTCCATCATTTCATAAGCTAATTAGAGTTACCACTATTTAGATGTGGTTTTGGATGTAGTAACATTTATTTTGAAGAATGTGTTTTATTTTTATTCTTTATCTAAGAGTCTGAGGCCTTCTGAGGCTTACATTACTAGACTACATAAAACTTGTTTAGATATTAGTCTGACCCAAAGCAACATGTTGTGAAATTTTATCATCCCTTCAGAGATATAAGGTTGCAAAACTGACAGATGCTAAATGAAAGCCTAGAAAAGGCAAAAGAAATTCCACCGAAAGATTGCTAAAAAGATCCAGTTTTCAAAACAGCCAGGTAACTAGAATTACATGTGTTTGGAGACTCAATTAACCAAACAAGCCAATATTCCAAAACGTGTATAAAATCTGAAGCATTAGCAAAAATAAATACGGAGCATAAGTTTGTTTTTTCTTCATTAAAAACACCAACAGCACTAAACATGTTACAATACAAATTGGGTTGGAGATTCCATAGGTGTACATCGGAGATTTAGTAAGCAGCCAAGGGAGCTAAATGTTGTCTGGATTTGAATACCATAGATATTTATAAGGGTTTTATGAGAGAATCTGAAATGAGCATCATGGCAGTTGGTGTCAAGCATTTTTTAAAATTAAGATTCTTTTCTGAGTCTAGTCTCTAAAATGAGATGACTCAACTAGAAGATTTCACAAGTATCTTCTGGTTCTAACATTCTTGAATTCTAAGACCTATATAATGGAAGGAGTACTGCAATTAGAATCGAAAGATTTGAATTTTAATTTCTGGCATAGTCACTTTATCTCCCTGATCATCCATTTCCTCATATCTAAAATTATAGATAAACTAGATGATTTCTAAAGTTCTTTCTTACTCTGAATCCTCTGGTTCTTTAAAATACAATTCTTTGTGTTATGGATAGAAATATCCCTGATCACTTAATCTATTAGCCAAATGGCCAGTAAAAGGGATAAAATGATATCTAAAAAAAAAAAACACCTTACTAGTGAATTCCATCTTTTCTCTTAAAAAACAACAACACATATTTCCATGTCTATTTGATTTCATTGGTGTAGGTACTCCCTCCAGGTAGATAGTAATCTATCCAAGCTTTCTCATCCTATGCAATTTTTCTCAAATACTTTCAGTAAATCTTCTATGAAAGACCCACCCAACATGTGGGAAGTCTTGCTCTATTTCTTTTAATATTTCATGCAGACTAGTACAACACTCAGTCTTTTTGCTGTGACTATTGACTCTCAATTCTGGACCCATCTCCTTCTGGAGTCCTACATGACCTTGATGGGCTTTTTACAAAATCTCTTTTGTACAAGTGAGTGTCACTAATATACTAGTGTTCATCTATACCCATGATGTTGATTTCCATTGTCCTTTGGGTTGTAGGCACTTTTGATTTTTCCAAGATCATAGTACATATTCATGTACTTCATATATATATATACATATAGATATATATAAATATAGATATATATAGCCATACACAGAGACAAGCACAGTACATATGCACATCATGTATATGCTATCTATCACACATATATCTATTCATAAACATATGTCTATGTTATATATTCATATAGGGATATAGAATGAAACTATGGTATTATTGATGTAAGAAGTTGCAGGTGAAGAATTTTCTTTGTCAGAGTGGGTTGGCATCTTCATTGCAATGCATAGTCTTAAGAAGATGCATTGAGCACCCCGAGTTGAGTGACTTTTGGGTCACATAGCTAGATAGAGACAGATCTTGAAGACTTGTCATGGTCTTAAAGAGAGATCAAGAAGATGGTCTTCTTGGCTCTGAGAGCAGCTCTCTATTCTCTAATAGGTATGTATGTGTGTATGTTTGCATGTTTGAAAGTTTACAAATAACCTTATTAGCATTATCAAATTTTTATCTTTATAAAAATTCTGGGGAAGTATATTTATCTCTGTATATGTGTTTATATATATATAAATGCATGTGTGTATATCTATATCATTATATATATAGATAATATCTATAATAATAATATCTATATATAATCTCTCCTTTCCTTTTTCCCCATTCTCTCCCTTTCATCTTCCTCCCTCCCATTTGATTTTTTTTTAAAGGCAGAGTCAAAGTCTATGATTTCATTAGTGTAAAGAGCTTCCAGTAAGGAACTTCTCTTCACTAGTGTAGATCAGTGACTTTTTTTTCAAGATACAACCTCAAAGAATTGACTAGGGCTCTGAGTTGTTGTCAGATGAAATCAATGAGCCTTCATCAAGCTCCTACCAAGGGTCACACAGCCAGGGGCAGAAATGGGAATTGAAATCAGGCCTTCCTTACTCTGAAGCCAGCTCTATCCACTAGGCAACCTTGCCTATATTTTCAGCAAGTTTATGAGTGTTAAAAGGAATACTGCAGCTATGAGCAGAAGTTTGGGATCATTGAAAGCTCTGTATAACTCATTAAATATGCTTTAACTAATTTTCTACCTATTATTTAATTTGGGACCTATTTATTTACTTTCATAGTACTTGTATAAGAGATCTATACTGATGGACTAACTTAAAATAAATAATCAGTAAGGAAGAGATGGGACTAAGCATTTATATGTTCCAGGTACTGTGATAATAATAATAACATTATTATTATTAACAACAGCAACTAGCATTTATAGTGCTTACTATGTGCCAGACACTGTGACAAATGCTTCCCAATTATTTATTTATTTGATCTTCACATCAACCCTAGGAGATGTGTGCTATTATTATGCCCATTTTATAGTTGAGAAAACTGAGGCAAGGTAACTGATGTTAAGTGACTTGACCAGAGTAACACAACTAATAAGTGCTCGAGGCTAGATTTGAACTTATTTCTTCCTGACTTGAGACCCAGCACTCTTATCCACTATGTCACCAGCTGCTTCTATAGTTGACATAAGAGTGTCAACTATATCCTAGCTTGGACATTAGCATAAGCTAGGAATGAGCCTCAGATTCTAGGGGAACATGGACCCTGTGGATAAAAGATTTAAAGAAAGCAATTAGTTGAATAAATAGAGCCTGAGGATAGAAAGGTTATCATTAAAATACTGGTCACATTGCCAGTTTATAGGGGGAACACAGCCCACTATGAATATTTTAAAATTCCATATGCAGTATGATTTCTTGATGGTATTAACACAGGAAGATGACTTTTGTTTATTCAGGTCCAGGTATTATAGATTAGTGTCTATCAGTATAAAATGTTAGTACAGAGCAGTGGACATTAGGATGGAGGCATTTAGCAGAGCACCACAACTGAAGCCCTCTGACTTCTGCTCCTTTGTGCTTTATAGCAAGGGGGTTCTTTAAGCATGGATGGTGCTGAAGAACAGCACCAATTTGTCTTCTCACTGACCCAATTGGTGGTTCTTTGAATGTGGTGATAAGAGAGTTTGGAGCAAAGCCTAGGTAATGCTTGTAGGAATAGTACAATGGCTGCACCATGGATCAGGAGTTCCTGGGTTTTCTCTGTTTTTGTTTTTGTTGTGTGTTTGTCTTGCTGCTGACTCCCTTTGAGAAATGAATTGGAAGAACATCAGCTATATGAATGTTTCCCAGGTTTCTGTGTGGGGTCAGAAATCATGTGCAAAACTCAGACACAGCACACATTAACCAGAAAAGGAAGCTATATCAGAAGTCCAGTCCAAGATAGAAGAGGCATTGTCAGAAAGCAATTGTTCTGAAAAAAGACTGGGTGATTTTGGGTCACTAGTGGATGTGGCAGCCCAAAAAAGCTAATGCCATTTTGAGTTACATTAAGAAGGGCATAGCTTCTAGGAAGAGGAAGAATAGAGTTCCAGTCTTCCATCAATGGATCTCTTTTAGTATATTCTGTCCAATTTTGAGCATCCCCTTTCTAGAGAGCAATGTGGACCCATGCCCAAAGGGCCACAAAACTATGCATACTATCTGATCCAGCAACACACCAGTACTAGGTCTGTATCCCAAAGATATCAGAGGTAGTGGAAAAGGACCTACTTGTACAAAAATATTTTTAGTAGTACTAGTTGTGTGATCCTGGAAATGCCAATCAACCTCTCTGTTCTGTAAAATGGAGGCATTCAATTTGATGATTTCTAAGGTATCCTCCAACTCTATATCTATGATCCTATAAACTCCTTATGTATGTTTTCTCCTCTTTCATCTATCCCTGGGTTGCCACTGTTCAGGATCCTAGAACTATCATATCCTTCCTCTAGAGCAGACTTGTCCCTCTCCCATCACCTATTTTTGGGGAATGCATGTTATGAACCACTAGGGTAGCAACCATGACAGCACATGTAACCATAGTTTAAAAAGGATATTGATAAACAGAAGAATGTCCAGAGGAGGACAACCAGAATGGTGAAGGGTTTTAAGACTATATCATATCAGGATTGGTTAAAAAAAAAAGGGAATATTTAACCTGGAGAAGAGAGGACTTAAAACAAGATTATGAGTTCTGTCTTCAAGAATTTGAAGGTCTGCCATGTGGAGAAAGGATTATATTTGTATTGTTTGGTTTTAGGATTGAACGAGAAGCCATTAATAGAAGTTTAAAGGAAGCCAATTGAGGCTGGAGGTGGGAGTTGGGAAACAAAATGAAACAAAAATACAATTCCTGAACATCTATCCCAAAGATGGAATGAACTGCCTTGTGGGTTTCCCTTTTTTGAAAGTTTTTGATCAGATGTTAGATGACTACTTGTCATATATTCACAGAAATTCTTTTTGTGAATTGGTTAAGTTAGATAGTTGCTCAGTTCCCTTTCTGCTCTCAAATTCTGTGAGACTATGAAATGTTAAAACAAAAGATACCAATCAGATAATGTTGTGAGGTTAAAATAATAACAATAAAAAGATGGGCTCAGCTTCCGAGGATTATAATTTAGTTGGAGGAAAAATCTGTCCTTAAAATGAGGATGCTTGTATTCAAATTTAGGGCCAGTTATACATTCTGGAAAAGTTATTTTGTGCCTATTTAGGACTCAGCTACTTTAAAATTTTTCAATTGATGCTCTCTTCCCTGCTCTGCTAAGATAATACTCACACCAATGAAAAGTTTTGATTCTCTTGGAAGGAACATTCCCCTTTTTCATGTTATAGATAAGGACACTGAGACCCAGGAATGGGGCCAATAATGTGTCCAAGCTTATATAGGGTGTGAACAATTTGGTTTCCTGTCTACTAATTTGGTCTTCTTTCCACAATACTACTGTGGTCAGCTCTTAGGGATTCATTAATGAATTTTCCACTTCATGGATAAGACCTTTTCTTCTCTACTACTCAACTAGGTCCTGGATTTTCAATTTAAATGAATTCAATTTAAGGACATAAAAACTTATTAAATACTTTGTGAAAGGCCACTGTATTGGTGCTGGATGCAAAGTGGAAAAAGTCCATTGAAATATTGGTGTTTGAAGTTCATCTAGATTTGTGATTTCATGGATAGAGAGAAATCCGAGGAGAGGAAGCTCCCTCGACCTATGTATATCTACAACTGTTTAATAATATATAATCTTAGACAATTTTCTTGGGATATTAAAAGATTAAGTGCCTTGTTTAGGATCACAGTCAATTGTGTGTCAGATGTGGACCTCGAAACCAAGTCTTTCTAATCTAGATTTCTCTTCACTACATTGTGTTTCCTCTCATTATTCTTCTTATTATAGTATTTATTGCCAAATGATATAAAGTTAGGGGATTCTCACCCTGAGAAGGAATTAAGAGATCATCTAGTCCAGCCTCTTCATTTTATAGATATGGAAAATGAAGCCCAGAAGGGATAAGTGATTCATCTAAGAACATATGGAGGATAAATAGCATGGAGTTGCAATGGTCTCTTTGTCTCTAAGTCTCGTGCTCCATCCACTCACTATGCCATTGCATTATAATACATTAATTAATTTTTTTCCCTTTGTGGATGAGACCTCTGCTTTTCTACTGTTCAAATGGTTTCTGGGTTTCCAATTGAATTCAAGTCAAGTCAGTAAACATTTAATAAAGTGTTTAACATGTGTAAAATACTTGGTCTAATACTGACTGTTACTAAGTCACAATCAAAGAATGGTCTTTGCCCTCATGGAGTTTTTACTCTTCTGGGTAGAGGAGTTGAAAATATTCAAGATGTCAAGGTGGGAGAGGATAATAAACTAGTGGCATAAAGACAGACTTCACTGAGGGTGAAATAACCTAGATGAATAGTATGCTGCAGAGAAGAGGAAGAAATGAATTCTAAGCTTGGAAGGGAAGGATTAGTGCAGAGGACATGGTATATTTGTGAAAATATGATTTCGACAATTTTAAACTGAGTTAAAATATCCTGCAATCTAGTGACACTGACCTTATTCTCTCTCTCTCTCTCTCCCTCCTTCCCTCTCTCTCTCTCTCTATTTCTCTCCCTCCCTCTCTCTCTCTCTCTCCTCTCCCCTTCCCCTCCTGAATATGACTAGGGTTAAGTGACTTGCCCATGCTCACACAGCTAGAAAGTAAAAGAGATGGGATTTGAATTCAGGTCATTTGTCTTTAAATCCAGTGTGCTTTATATTCTACTATCTTGCATTATTACATCATGTAGCATATATTTGGAAAGGAAAGAAGCCTCTATATGGCAGTGTTATAACTTTAGTCTTGGTTTCCAGGCTCTAAACATTTTTTTAGAATGAACTCCCTCATCTCCTCGTCAAATCCCTAACCTCCTTCAAAGCACAGCTAAGATGCTACTTTTAGCTGACTCCTCTTTGAAACCTTCCTCACTCCCCCAGCCAGTTGGTAATTTTTTCTTTCCTCATGAACGTACTTGGTAGAATTTTGCATTTATAGTTATCCCTTCCATATTGCAACTTTCCCTATTGTGGTTTCAATATATAGCAGGTTGGCATAAGAAAATAAGTGGGAATTTTGAAGAATATTTGTAGAAGCTGCAGATGACACATGAAGGCCAGCAGACAACACAGGAAAAAAATTTTAAACTTAAAAATGTATATGTAACCCAAAAATTTACAATAAGGTACTGTCAACACCCCATAAAATGAAAAGAAAAAATTCAGATTTCTCTAGTACAAAGGGAGGGCCAATAATTTTATGAGGATTTTCCAAATGGGAGGAGCACCATGCCCATAACCCCCATGATGTGGAAGAGACAATTTACTTTATAATTTACTTATGCCCTTGATAAACTCATTGACGACTGGGATTGTTTCCTTATAGGCTCTGTATCCGCATTGCTAGCATAGTGCTTTGCATATGGTAAGCATTTGATGGATGTTTGAAGTGAACTGGGGGACACATCTCTGAGTAGAATCTTTCCCCTGTCTTCATAACTCCATTCTATTTCTTCCTCAATCTATATGAATTTCTTTTATATTCAGGGATCCCTTCCTTAGAGCTCTAAGCTCCCAGAATTTAACTCCCTTTTAGGGTGAGTTAATAGAATTAGTTTTCAATGCCACACTTCACCTTTAGGAGCTACCATTTTAGAGCCATGTCTTCTAGCTTAAAAATAGCTCAAGTCTGAGACTTTAGATGCTATAAAGTTAAGAAGTATACTACTCTATCACTTTTATAAACTTTATTTCTTAATTTCCATGCTTGTTATTATTTGAAATTGTATAGAGAGTAGAGAATTGGAAATGACTTGAAAATGTTTATAAATATCTATCTATCTATCTATCTATCTATCTATCTATCTATCTATCTATCTATCTTTCTATCTATNTCTATCTATCTATCTATCTATCTATCTATCTATCTATCTATCTATCTTTCTATCTATCTATCTATCTATCTAATCTTACATCTTCTTGGAAGACTATTTAGATCAATCCAAACTTGCTCATCAGGGATTTTACTGGCAATTACTGGGACATTTTGATTTTTCTGTTAAGAGCAAAAAAGAAATGGCAGTGTGAAATTGTTTGTTGGAAGTGGCAAAGCATGACTCAGATTTTCAATGGAAAGTGAAGGGAAAATTCAGAGAGAAGAAAGATGTACTGAGAAGGCCCCATTGTGACTACATCTTCTAATTTTGTTCTTCTATCAGGCTAAGGATTAGTTCTTTCAGTGGTGGAGATATTTTTAGGGCATACACAATAGATTTGAGGTAATACTTCAATATTGATAGTCCTAACGTGCCCTATGAAAACTTTCAGAAGAAAATTCAAGAGACTCAAATGCAATGTTTTCTGACAACAAATTGCCATCAGAGTTGGGAATAATTATTAAAACATCGCTTAGAAGCTATCATAGAACTTATCCATTAACTCTATGAATCATTGATGCCATCAGTCTGTTTGTAGCTATGTCTCGAAAACCTCGGAGGAAAAGATAGAGTTAAACCTGGGATTAGAGAGAGATAGTAAAGATAATGAAAAAATCATTTCTTGGTGAAGAAATATTTATATGAAATTTTTGGAGAAGGAAAAAATCTTTCCTTCCTTCCTTCCTTCCTTCCTTCCTTCCTTCCTTCCTTCCTTCCTTTACATTGCGGTTTAATACCATAAATGCTTACACTTAATAATCATAAAGTCCTTTCTCCCTCCCTCCCTCTCTTCCCCCTTCCTTCCTTCCTTCCTTCCTTCCTTCCTTCCTTTCTTTCTTTCCTTTTGTCCCTTTCTCATTTCCTTCCTTCCTTTTCTACCTTCCTATTTTTCTTCCTTCCTTTCTTTTTTCTATCCTCATTCATGTCTGAAAAAATTATAGATTTTAGAAAATCCTTTCCTGTGAATGAAACTCTTCACTTAAGGGTGATATGTTGTGACTTATGAAAATTTGAAATACCTGTTATGGCTTGGCTCTCACTTAGCAGGCCTGTATTTGTCAGTTGATGATTGAAGTTGTAAATCAGTATTCTTAGAACTTGAATTTCCAATAGAGAAGCAAATCGCTGCAAACATCAGTTTTAAGAATAAAATAAAATGAAGCAAGCAGTAATAATAATAAAAAAAACCTTGACAGGCAAATTTGCTGTTACACGTTGTGCATTTCTTTTCAGTCCTTCAAACTTTCTGAACACTATAATTTGTTTCTAGTTCAGCATCACTATCATCAAAGATGTTGGACTTTATTAGCTCCACTGTCTCAGGAATGTCTTTTTTTTTCATCAGAGAAAGGAATGAATAAGAGTTTAGCCACTTGCATCTAAGTATAATCACTTTTTCTTAGTAGATCTTATTTTTCTTCAATGAAAGAAAGGAAAAGAAAGAAGGAAAGGAAGGGAGAATGGGGAAAAGGAAGAGATAACCCTTTTATTCTTTTATGGGATAATTATAGTCTATTTCAAAATACATTTCATTGATATCTTTCTTTTTTTAACATCATACTTTTCTGGTTTTAAAAAAAACAAACAAACTCCAGTCAGCTGAACAAAAATAAATAAACAAAAAACTTCTCCCCCCCTTCCAGATTGAATCATTCCTTATAAAAAGATAAACAATTAAAGTAAAAATATCCATTTTAGCAATAGCATCTGAAAATCTCTACAATATTCTTCCCTAGTAGTCCTGTACCTTTCTGCTGTAAGTGGGGAGGTATATTTCATTGAAATAGATATTTTTAAAAAAGTAAGTTACCCAGGCAAGAATGCTTGCTTAGTTATTCTACTGGGTTCTTTAAGAGGTTTTTGATCCCTATAACCACTCATAATGATTAAAAATTTTATAAGTAATGAAGGATTTACATGAAAAGTATAGTGTTAGAGGAACTTCAGTTTGTAAAAATTAAAATTGGTTTGACTAAATATAAGAGTTAAAAATATAAGATTGTGGTTGCCACTTATAAAATTAACTCTTAAGTCATGACTCTGTTAGCAGCTCTTAACAATTTAGTTTAATAGAGATATGGTAAAAGAGAAATATAGGAAGGAAGTAGAAAATATTGCCTAGCTAGATATCCTATAATTTCTGTCTAAAGAAGTCCAACTCACCACTTAGCCAGAGCTCCCTCATGTCCCAATTTCCATGTGGAGTCATTTTAAGTCTTTTAAGCCAGGAGTCCTGGTGGTGTCTTCAGCAAGGGTTCCACCAATGCAAGCCTCTTCCTTCCACTCCAGTCACTCACCCAGAAAGCCTCTCCAGTGCAGAGAGCTCCAGGCCAGCAGAATCCTCCTCCAGGAGAGTTTTCTTACCAAAGAACCAAGGAATAAAGGCATGAATGCTTCTCAGTCTCACCTTTTATAGTCCCTTTTCTGTGTCACTTCCTGTCTCTTTTCTACTTCATGGGAACCAATCAGCCTCCCAATTTGGGGAGCACTGCCTGGGGTGAGGGGGGAGTGCTTGTGGGTTTTCTAGTAAGTGTGAACTGTCTTCACAGTTTGAAACCAAAAAGTTCTCCTTCCTACTGAAATTCATTCTTAGGCAATTCAGGTAGGACATATCTTCTAACAGAGGGGAAATTAAATTGGAGGAGTGGAGGGTCGGCTGAGAAACTACTTCAACAATCCATGAGGCAGGAGTGATAATGTACTGTAATCAGGGCGAGGAAGTCTGTGGTAGAGACCCACAAGAGGAAATTCCCTCAGTGTGCAATTAATTGTAAGTGCTCTGGAGCTTGTAATCTTAGAGAGTTTCCTGGGGACTCTGAGTAGTAAAATGACTTACCCAAGGTCACATAACTGGCATGTGCCAGAGATGGACTTGCACCCAGGACTTCCCGACTCTGAAGCCAGGTTTCCATTGACTTTAGTGCACTGTGGCTCAAATATCATAAATATCTAAAGGCAATGTTGAGCATAAATTCAAATGTTGTTGACTTTGACTTGTCTTGTATCTCAGAGCTTCCTTGTTAGAATAAGTGTCCATTTCTAGCTGAAAATGTTTAACTTTGTTTTGTTTGGTCAGCTTATGCATTGAATACACTACTCACCTTTGGGTTCTTCTGAAGGAATGACTCATTCTTCCTTTTCCCTGAATGCTCTATTGTTTTCCTTGATGTTTGGATTCAGGTTTGAAGGACTTTTTTAAAAAGTGCAAATGAAACTTTAGAATATCATATTCCAGTTTTTCCTTTGATTTTAAGGAATAAGGGAAAGAACACTAGAAGCATTTAGGTAGCACAGTGGATAAAGCATTAGGCCTAGAATAGGGAAGACCTGAGTTCAAACCTGTCCTCAAACACTGCCTAGCTCTGTAATCTTGGGCAAATTATTAACCCTAATTACCTGGCCTTTACCAGTCAGGAAGGAAGGAAGGAAGGAAGGAAGGAAGGAAGGAAGGAAGGAAGGAAGGAAGGAAGGAAGGAAGGAAGAACACTGTCTTTGAAGTCTAAGTACTTAAACTTAAGACTCACCTCAAATACTAACCTTGTGACATTGGCCAAACCACTTAATTTCTTTGTACCTCCATCTCTTCATCTGTAAAATGAGGGAGATTGGATCTAGTAGCCTTTGGGATCCTTTCTGGGATAGATCTATAGTTAATATATCTATATAATATATATGTTTATATAGTATATATAGTTAATATATCTATATATAATAATAATGTAATAATAATCTGGGGTAGATGAATAGTTTATAAGGTAGGCATTTTGGTAACTCAGTGGATAGAGTACTGGGCCTGGAGTCTTGAGTTCAAATCTGAATTCAGGCTAGCTGTATGAACCTGGGCAAGTTGCTTAACTTCTGCTTGTCTTTATCTACTGGAGAAGGAACTGGCAGACCAGTCAAGTATCTGTCAAGAAAACCCCATGGGCGATATGGTCCTTGGAGCCTGGAAAAGTAGACAGGACTAAACAACAACAGAGACAGAAGTCCAAGGTCCTAGAGAATGGTTTTATATGTTAAAGAGGAAATTTTTGACAGATATCCAGAGAGAACCTTATTGGGATTGAGATTCTATATTAATGATTGATTTACTTCTAGAACTAAAGACATATCTTTCAACTTTTCCAAAAGAAAATGAGAATGATAAATTATTGTAGCCAGAGGATGTGGAGGCCAGCTGTTCTTTTCTCATTTGGTAGGAAAAGCACTTTACTCTTATTATCTTGGCATTCTCTCTCTTCCCAGTTCTCTCCATAATTTTACTCTCTCCAGTGTTGACTCTTCAATGATTCTTTCTGCTTAAAAGCAAAAAACAAAAACAAAAACACTACCTATGCCTGAATTGTAAAAGCATCAAGATATACCAGAAAGATCTCTGAGAATCAGGGCAGATGGGATCTATTAGTAATTAATTCTTTCATAACTTTTGACAAGCTGCTTGACTTCTATTTACAAATTTCCTATACATTTTTAGCACTAAAGTTCCATATCTCTCTGCATTATTTGGAAGAGAATTAATGGTACAGGAAAAAAGGAGGCTCAGGATAAGAGGTTCTTAATCTTTTCTGTAGTGTTAGAGAGTTTTCTGGGTTCACTGAATGGTTGGATGATTTATCTAGGTTCACACAGCCTGCACATGAGAGATTTGGACTTGAACTCAAATCTTTCTGGCTCTAAGTTTTATTTTCCACTTAACTTTACTACTTTGCTTTATAACATGTCCCTTTTGCCAGTCTAGTGAAACCTATGGTCTCTTTCTCAGAATGATGTTTTTAAAACAAAAAATGTTTTAAAATACATTTGATTATAAAAGAAACTGATTATATTAAAATATAGTTTTTTAAAAATATGTATGTTTATGTATGCATGTGCCTACATGTGTGTGTCTGTATGTCTATCTATATCTATGTCTATGTCATATCTATCTGTTAATGCACCCCAGGGTTAAGAACAATTGTCTAGGCACATGAAATTTTAATTGTATCACATTTGGGGGCAGGACTAAGCCCAGTAATCCTGGTCAATGGTACTAATTAAAAAAGTATATTTGTTAAATGAAATATATGATGATGCCAGTTAGAACTCTACTTCACAGCCTATGGTTTTGAAGAGTAATGCTTTGTTTATTGAGTCATTTAGATATGCTTTAGCCAAGTTATGTAGAAAATCATTCAGTATTTCTATCTTGTGCTTAGGATGGGATCTGCAATATTTCTGCCATCTTGATCTGAAGACAAGAGAGGAGAAATAATAAAAGACAGTCAAAAGGAAGAGGAGTAGCCAGTGGGTATAGTAGCTAAATGGAGGTTTTTGCCTTTGTGCCTAGAATGTCAACTTAGAGAACTATTCCTTCCCCTCCAACCCCCCTCCCCATTGGTGAATCCCTCCATGGACCCTCTTTTGGAAGTACTCTAAACAAACTTCACCTCATTCATCCCTAGACTGTTTCTTTGGAATCTGCTTCTTTATTCTCACTTTCCATATTCCTTTGCATAGTACTCTTTCCCATCCAGTTCCCACTTACAACTCCTCCTTATGGGTTGTCTTCATCTGAATGTCAACTCTTTGATTGTCTTGCATGCTATTATTTGTATCTGCAGTGTATGGCATGTGGCAAACATTAAGCCAATGCTTTATCTGTCTATCTATCTATCTCTAGCCATCTATGTATGTATGAATTCCATTTATCTATTCATCTATAGCAGTGGTTCCCAAACTCTTTTGGCCTACCACCCCCTTTCCAGAAAAAATATTACTTGGCCTCCTGGAAATTATTTTTTTTAAATTTTAATAGCAATTAATAGGAAAGATAAATTCACCTGTGGCCATCACCCCCCTCCTGGATCGCTGCAGCACCCACCAGGGGGAGGTAGTGCCCACTTTGGGAATCACTGATCTATTCTATCTATCCGTCTATGAATTCCATCCATCTATCCATCTATTCATTCATCATCCATCCATCCATCCATCCATCTAATCTATGTATC
Source organism: Gracilinanus agilis (assembly GCF_016433145.1). Lineage (NCBI taxonomy): Eukaryota > Metazoa > Chordata > Mammalia > Didelphimorphia > Didelphidae > Gracilinanus > Gracilinanus agilis. The sequence goes on along the minus strand of NC_058131.1, from coordinate 112,490,524 downwards.
CATCTATCTGTCTGTCTGTCTATGTATTCCATTTCTCTCTCTATCTCTTAATCTCTCTCTCTCTCTCTCTCTCTCTCTCTCTCTCTCTCTCTCTCTCTCTCTCTCCTCCCACCCCTCTCCCATTGGGTGTTGAATTTCTACTTATTCTTAAAGCCCAACTCTAATGCCATCTCCTCTATGAGGCCACTTGGCCCAACCTTCCTCCTTGGATCTCATAAAGCATCTTGTTTTGCTACTTTCTAATGTGCTCACACACATTTTTGCATATTATAATTATATGTATTTGTACTTTTTCTCTTTACTACACTGCCACCTTCTTTAGGACTAGGGACATGCCTTATCTAAACTTTAAAAATAGGTATACAAGAGGACCTTAATAAATGTTTCTTGAATAATTAAATTTTAAGGGAGAAGAAGGTGATTCCACATGGAGAAGGGCATTGCTTTATTTGGAGATTCCTAGTGAAATAAGAACAAATATCCAAATGACTGTTGTGACCTGTACCTGGATGCCATTTGGATCATTCTTCATCTTGGTATGGTGATTAGAACCCATCAGTAGGACAAAGAATCACAGAATCTCAGACTTGGAAGGGACATGTGGCCCATAGGTTACCTAAACTGGAATTCTCTCTACAACATGCAAGGTCATGAATGAAGTCTCTAGTTGAAGAACTCTAGTCATGGGGTCCTCACTACCTTGTTAGACCCTCTGTTCTGCTTTTTCAGAAGAAAAAATTAATTAGTTTTTTTACATTAAAGTTCCTAATTATTAAGAAATTTTTTTCTTATATGGAGGAGGCCTCATAATGCCTGGAAAAAAGAACTGACTATAGTCAGGGGACCTAGGTTCAAATCCGCCCTCTGATGTTTGTCACCTTGTGTGACCTTAGATAAATAGCTGGGCCTCAGTTTCTTCCTTTGGAAAATGAGGAAGTTAGATTATGATAGGCAATGACAAACCACTCTATCAACCTCAATCTGAATCTCTTCAGCTTCTACCTAGCATCTAATTATGAAGAGGAATTTCCAAAGAAAGGGCAAAAAAAAAAAAAAAAGAAAAAGAAAAAAGATTCTTCCCCACTCCCAGCCCTCTTTGGGAAGCTGAAGCTTTCCCTTTGCCCCTCCTCCTTCCCTCTTGCTCACAAAAGGAACAGCAAAGGATCAGATAAAGGAGAGAGAGGTGCAGGGCAGCCCTTAATGAGGCTGCGTTCCTACCCTTGCAGGCTCTTGTTACAGCCCCTCTGGCTGACAGACACTGTGGGCCATTGAGGTGTGAGTCTGAGGGACAGGGAACAGGAAGAGGCTGTTCCCTCCTAGTAGCTCCTCACCCATCTCCTCCCTCCTTCCCTCCCCCCTCTTGTGGGCTCCCCCCTCCCCCCAGGGGGCTCTTCAGAGGGAGCTTCCAAACCCTTCCCTGAGCCACTGGTTAACATTTTCTGGCCTGGCCTTTGTCTGGCCGTGAGAACCCAGGCAAGAGACAGAGGGCAGGAATGCAGTCGGGTCACTCCCTCTCTTAGGGTAGGCCCTGGCCCCATGGAAAGAAAGGGCAGATCTGTTACTATTCATTCCTCCCAAGTACGGGGAAGTAAACAGGACACGAACTAGGGCTGTGTCCCCAGGGTGTCCTGGCTGACGGTTTTATGACCCTGGAACAGCAAAAATGGGCTTTTATGGTGAAGTTGGTGGGTGAGGATTAGCTCCTGCCTTCCAGGCTTTCCCTGTTGTTGTTCCCATCATTAGGGGTTCAGAGGCCCTGCTTCAACTCCCAGGGTGATGGAGATGAGGGGGAATACAGAGGTCCTCCATAAGGAGACTGGAGGTGCTCAGGAGTCCAGACACACAGATCTCCTGGCTCCATTCCTTCATTTTGCAGGCAAGGAGACTTCCAGGCCTAGAACCAGGGAAGGCCACACAGCAAGTAGCAGAGAATTGTTTTCTCCCAGGTCCTGCTCCAGTGTGTTTTTACTCTATTACTGTGCTAGGAGAGCTATGAATGTGGGGGTAAAAAGAAAAAGAGAAAATCGGCCAGATTAGGTCATTCCTGTTCTTTAGGGAATCCTGTGGAGTTAAAGGGAGGAGAAAACTGCCCCTTGACTCTCCTTCTCTTTGTAAATCTTTTGAGGGAGGGACTGTGTCCCACTTAATACCAGGCACGATGCCCTCTGAGTGGGAAAAGGAGCTCAGCACATTTTTATTGGTTGAGGGTAAAAATATTTTGTATTTGATGTTCCTTGAAGAATATGAGGATTCTAGGATTTAGAACTAAACAAGGCCTTAGAGATCATTGGCCATGATCCCTTCATTTATTTCAGATCAATTTATTAACATACATAAATGTCTATCTTATGCCAGTCATTGTGTGAGGTGTCAGAATGAAGAAACACATGCTCTTGAAACATTAAAAAAATATACGAAAGAGATCAGAAGGAAATTCAGAAGGGGATGCAGATGAGCAGGGCAGAATTGGTGTTGAATTTAATTTAATATATATTATACTTTAAAAAGGGCAGTGAGGAGAGGTAGAGTCAAGATGGCAGCTTAGAAATGGCGAAAGTTGAGTCCTCTGAAAACCCTTCCACATCAATCAAAAACAAAGCACTTCAAGGGGGACATAAAACCAAATCCAACAACAGGACAGAGCTGGGGAGCCCTCCTGCTCAATTCAACTTAAAAGGTATGCAGAGAAAGCTAAATTCTCTGGTTTAAGGAAAAGAAAGAAGGAAGGTCCCAGGACCCTTCCCCTACTTACTGTGTGGAGACTCAGGTGGTTGCTGGGATCTCCAGGTGAGAGCTCCAGCCTGGACGGAGTGCCTTCCTACTACACCTATGCAAGGTTCAGGGCTCTGACCACAGTTGACAGGGAGGCAGCTGGAGGAGGGGCAAAGAGGAGGGCAGCCTCAGCCTTCAGCCACTACTTCTCCATCTTGGGCTTCTGTCTCTGAAGGTTTTGGCCTCAGGACACATCCAGCTCTCAGATCAGCAAGGTGGGCTTAATCCTGCCTATCAATAGTGCATATAAGAAGCCTCCAGAGAGCAGGGAAAGCTCAATCTTCAATACCCCTCCCCCACCTACTGTGCTGAGATCTGAGGTAAGAATGCGGCTGACTGGGATCCCAGAGTGAAGACTACAACTGCAACAGAGCACCTTGGTACCACCACAGGAAGCTCAGGGTACTGATCTGGCAGCTATCAGGGAGGTGGCTGGAAGAAATGAGTAGAGAAGAGGATGAGGGTAGCCTCCACACCTTCACCTTCATGTTCAGCTTCTGCTGGCAGCTGGAAAAGATCTGGCCTCAGGGCTCACTCATATAACAGGTCAGATCCATTAGCCTAATCCAGTTAATCAGCAGAGCAGAGAAGCCCCTTCAGGACAGAAGAGCCCAAACCCACAGATCCAGCAAATAACCAGAGGTGCAAGATTACAGCCAGTGAAAGGGGAGGGGGAAGAAGGAAAACAATATGAGTAAACAACAGAAAAAGGGAAAAAGAAATTACAAATGATAGTTTCTATCCAGGTAATGAACAAAGATTAAATGGAACAGAAAAGGACCAAGGAACACCAAACAAAAACTCAGGAACTATAGAGAATTGGAGACAGTCTTTGAAAGAACTCAAAACACAATCCAAAAAAACAATTAAGAGAGGCTGAAGACAATTGGGAAAAAATTAAAAAGCAAAATAGTCATTTGGAAACAGAGGCACATGAACTAAAACAAGAAAATAGTGTCTTGAAAGCCAGAATTGACTAGCTTGAAAATGAGGCAAAGAAAGTGAAAGATGACCTATAAAGAAAAACAGACCAGAAGGAGAAGGATGACCAAAAAGCTAAGGATGAAACTTAGTCTTTAAAAAATTAGAATCCAACAACTAAAAGCAAATTACTTCATAAGGCAGCAAGAGTCTATAAAGTCTATAAAACAAAATCAAAAGAATGAAAAAATTGAAGAAAATATGAAACACCTCATTGATAAAATAATAGACATGGAAAATAGATCCAGAGGAGACAATTTAAAAATTCTTGGTCTATTGGAAAATCATGGAAAAAGCAAAATACTGGACATCATTCTACAGGAAATTATCCAAGAAAACTGCCCTGACATTTTTGATCAAGAGGGTAAAGTGGAGATTAAAAGAATCCACAGATAACTCCTGCATTAAATCCCCAATTGACAACTTCCAGGAATGTCATAGCCAAGTTCAAGAACTAGCAGACTAAGGAAAAGATACTACAAATTGCTAAAAAGAAACCATTCAGATACCATGGAGCCACAGTTAGGACAACACAGGACCTGCCTGCATCCACAATGAAGAAGGCATGGAATATGATATTCCAGAAAGCAAGGGAACTGAGTCTACAACCAAGAATCAACTACCCAGCAAAATTGACTATATTCTTGCAGGGGAAAGTATGGGCATTTAATAAAATAGAAAACTTCCAAGCATTCCTAAAGAAAAGACTTGACTTAAACAGAAAATTGGAGGTCCAAACACAGAACTCAAGAGAATCACCAAAAGGTAATTAAGAAAGGGAAAAAATAATTTTTAAGGGACCCAATAAGTGAAAATGATTTTTATTCCTATAAGAAAAAATGATAACTCTTAAAAATTATTATTGTTATCAGGGTAGCTAGAGAGTACAATGACAAATTGTACAGGATGATATGTCAAAAAACATATAAAGAACTAGGGGTAAAAAAGAGGATGATACTAAGAGAAATGGGAAAAGAGATAAAATGGGTAAATATATATTTCATAAAGAAGTGCATGGGGGTGGGTGAGAGAAGATCAATACAATAAAGGGTGGAAGAGGTTGATGACAGGTAATACTTAAATCACACTGAAATTGACTCAAAGAACAATCAGATCCATTGAGAATTGTATCATGCACTATAGAGAAGTAGAAGGGTAATAAATGAGTTGGTGGGAAGGGGCGCAATAAAAGGGAGAGAGAGGTTGGGGGTGTCATTAAAAAGACACTATGTAAGGGGGCAGCTGGATAGCTCAGTGGAGTGAGAGTCAGGCCTAGAGATGGGAGGTCCTAGGTTCAAACCCGGCCTCAGCCACTTCCCAGCTGTGTGAACCTGGGCAAGTCACTTGACCCCCATTGCCCACCCTTACCAATCTTCCACCTATGAGACAATACACCGAAGTACAAGGGTTTAAAAAAAAAGACACTATATAGTAAGAGTGAAATAAAGAATGGAGGGGGTGGGAAGGGGTGTAACATTAGGGAGGGGAAAGGGAGGAGACTGATTAAAAGCAAAAAGTTGGAGGAGAGGGTAAGAGGGATAAGAGAAAAGGCAGAATCAAAGGAGGAAGTCAAAATGGAGGGGAATACACAGACAGTAATCATAACTGTGAATGTGAATGGGATGAACTCACCAATAAAAAGGAAGGAGATAGCAGAATGGATTAAAACCATAATCCTACCATATGTTGTCTACAAGAAACACACTTGAGGCAGGTAGACACACACAGGGTAAAGGTAAGAAGGTGGAGCAGAATTTACTGGGTTGCAACTGAGACAAAGAAGGCAGCAATTATGATCTTAGACAAAGCTAAAGCAAAAATAGATCTCATTAAAAGAGATAAGGAAGATAATCACATATTGATGAAAGGTAGTACAAAAAAAATGAAGAAATATCAGGACTCAACATATATGTACCAAATGGTATACCATTCACACTTCTAAAGGAGAAACTAAGGAACTTAAGGAGGAAATAGATAGTAAAACCATACTAGTGGGGGCCTCAACCTTCCTCTATCAGAATTAGATAAATCAAACCAAAAAATAAATAAGAAAGAAATAAAGGAAGTGAATGAAATGTTAGGAAAATTAGAGCAAATAGATATCCAGAGAAAAATAAATTGGGATAAAAAGGAGTATACCTTCTTTTCACCAGCACATGCCACATATGCAAAGATTAACCATTGAGAAAATACAGCACTTATTCTTATTGAAAACACTAGCAAGTAGAGGAATATATGGATCTTCCCTAAAAATAATAAACAGCATATGTTTAAAACCATCATCAAGTATCATTTGCAATGGGGATAAGTTAGAAGCCTTCCCAATAAGATCAATAGTGAAGCAAGGATGCCTATAATCAACTCTATTATTTAACATAGTACTAGAAATGCTAGTGGTAGCAATTAGAGAACAAAAAGCAACTGAAGGGATTAAAGTAGGCAATGAGGAGACTAAACTATCACTCTTTGCAGATGATATGTTGGTCTATTTAAAGAATCCTAAGGAATAAACTAAAAAGCTAGTAGAAATAATTAACTTTAGCAAACTTGCAGGATACAAAACAAACCCACATAAATCATCAGCATTTTTATATATTTCCAATACAACTCAGCAACAAGAGTTAGAAAGAGAAATTCCATTTAAAATCAACCTAGACAATATAAAATATTTCGGAATCTATTTGCCAAGACAAACATAGGAATTATATAAATACAACTACAAAACACTTTCCACACAATTAAAACTAAATCTAAATAATTGGAAAAACATTAATTGCTCCTGGGTAGGATGAGCTAATATAATGAAAATGACAATTCAATTTACTTATTTAGTGCCATACCTATCAAAATACCAATTTTATTAAACTAGAAAAAAATAATAATAAAGTTCATTTTGGAGAACAAAAGATCAAGAATATCAAGGGAACTAATGAAAAAAAGAAGTGATGGATGGGGGTCTAGTAGTACCAGATCTTAAACTTTACTATAAATCAGTGATCATCAAAACAATATGGTACTGGCTAAGAGACAGAAGGGAGGATCAATGGAATAGACTTGGGGTAAATGACCTCAGCAAGATAGTGTAAAATAAACCCAAAGATCCCAGCTTTTGGGACAAGAACCCACTATTTGATAAAAAAAAACTACTGGGAAAATTGGAAAACAGTATGGGAGAGATTAGGTTTATACCCTACACCAAGATAAATTCATAATGGGTAAATAACCTAAATATAAAGAAGGAAATTATAAATAAATTAGGGCAATATAGAATAGCATACTTTTCAGATCTATGCGAAAGGAAAGAATTTAAGACCAAGCAAGAGTTAGAGAATATTACAAAATATAAAATGAATAATTTTGATTACATTAAATTAAAAAAATAAAACCAATGCAACCAAAATTATAAGGGAAGCAACAAATTGGGAAAAAAATCTTAGTAACAAAAGCTTCTGACAAAGATCTAATTTCTCAGATTTATAAGGAGCTAAATCAATTGTTCAAAAAATCAAGCCATTCCCCAATTTATAAATGGGCAAGGGACATGAATAGGCAGTTTTCAAATAAAGAAATCAGAACTTTCAATAAGCACATGTAAAAGTGTTCTAAATCTCTCATAATTAGAGAAATGTGAATCAAAACAACTCTGAGGTACCACTTCACACCTAGAAGATTTACCAATAAGACAGCAAAGGAAGGTAATAAATGTTGGAAAGGATATGGCAAAATTGGGACACTAATGCATTGCTGGTTGAGTTGTGAGTTGATTCAAACATTCTGGAAGGCAATTTGGAATTATGCCCAAAGGGTTTCAAAAGAATGATTGCTCTTTGATCCAGTCATATCACCGCTGGGTTTGTACCCCAAAGAGATAATACGGAAAATATGTGTACAAAAATATTCATTGCTGTGCTCTTTGTGGTGGGAAAATATTGGAAAATGAGAGGGTGTCCATCAATTAAGGAATGGCTGAACAAATTGTGGTATCTGCTACTGATGGAATACTATTGTGCTCAAAGAAATAAAGAACTGGAGCAATTCCATGTGAACTGGAACAACCTCCAGGAATTGATGCAGAGTGAAAGGAGCAGAACTAGGAGAACTTTGTACACAGAGACTGACACATTGTGGCACAATCAAACATAATGGACTTCTCTATTAGCAGCAATACAATGATCCAGAATAATTCTGAGGGACTTATGAGAAGGAATGCTATCCACATCTAGAGAAAGAATTGTGGTTGGAACAGAAACTCAGAAAAACAACATATGATTGATCACATGGTTCGATGGGGATATGATTGGAGATGTTGACTTTTAGTGATCACTCTATTGCAAATATTGATAATACGGAAATAGGTTTTAATAAATGATACATATAAAACTCAATGGAATTACTTGTTGGCTCTGGGAGAGGGGAGAGAGGAAGGGAGGGAAAGAATATAAATTAAAAAACATTTTTTTAAATGGCAGTGAGGTGTCAGAGAGGATAGAGTGCTGGACCTGGAATCAGGAAGACTCTTCTTTCTGGGTTCAAATCTGGCCTCAGATACTTACTAGCTGTGGGACCCTGAGCAAATTACTTAATCCTATTTGACTCATTTTCCTTATCTGCAAAATGAACTGGAGAAGGTAGTAACAAACCACTCCAATGTTTTTGCCAAGAAAGCCCCAAAGAAGGTCACAAAGAGTCGGACATGACTGAAATACAATTAAATAACAACAAATACTTTAAAAATATAAATTCATCATAATCTTGTTTCATAAAAAAAGAAAAGAAAAGAAAAGAACCTAAGGTTGAGTACTTAAGTGACTTTCAATAATCATTCTGGTAGTAAATAGTAGAGTTAGGGTTAAAACTAAGTTCTCTCTTTTCTGCTGTAATGTGGTCCCTTCCTTTACTTCATTATTCAGAATCTCATTTGATCCTTGTACCCTTGTGAGATTATCATGGGACAGTGTAAAAATCCTGGGCTTGGAGTCAGGAAATTGGGGTTTAAGTCACTGAGTGACTGTGGACTGTGGATGAGTCATTTAACTTCTATAAACTCAACTTTCCTTATCTATAAAATGGAAATAGTAAGAATTCTGACACCTATCTTATTTATGGGGTAGCTAAATGGCACAGTGGATAGTGTCTGTCTTGGAGTCAAGAAGACTCATCTTCTTGAGTTCAAATCTAGCCTCAGACATTTACTAGCTGTGTGACCCTGGACAAATTAATTAGCCTTATTTGTCTTGATTTGCTAATTTGTAAAATGAGCTGGACAAACCACTCTAGTGTCTTTGCCAAGAAAAAACCAAATGGTGTCACAAAGATTCAGACAAATCAGAAACAACTGAACAACAACAACAACCTATGTCATAGGGTTGTTGTATCCAGTCATGTTAGTCTAGACATGTATTATTATTCCCATCCAGGTAATAGAAGTCCTGAGAAGTGACTTGGTTCTTTCTAAATCTAGTTCTCTGAGAAACAAGTTGTTTCTTCTTGGGCAGTCTAGAATCCATGATTTCTTGATTCTCTATCCTTTAATCTATATAATCCTAACTTGCTAGAAGGATGGAGAATTAAACTGGGTATTTCTTATTTCATTCTCAGATGTCTAGTAGATGAATCTCAGGTTCATGGTCCTTCAGCAATGATTAGGAAGCCAATGTGATCACTTGTGAACTGGGAAAATTGCCTTCTAAATGTGACAGAACGGTTGGTTTAAAAGAAGCCTTTGTTCCTGATAGGGTAGAGAATTTTGTGGAGGTGATCTTTGGTGTTTCCTAGGTCCTATGGCCCAACATTTAGACTTTATAAAATCCCTCTAAAAACAAGCCAATTATTTATATTTATATTTATATGGTAGCACAGTAAGGTCTCAGGGATACCCAGGTTAAGTGTCTGAGGCAGCTTGAGTCAAATGTTTACCTTATTCTGTCAATCAACATTTATTGAATAGTTAAACCATGCCTAGCACTGTTCTAGGAGCTGTTTGAACACAGAATTCAACAATTCAATTCAATTAAACTACTATATATAAGACATTATGCTAGGTACCTCATATATTAAAAAAAAAAAGTATAGCAGTTTCTGACCTCAAGAAACTTACATTGTACTGGAAAGTACAAAAAAATTAAAGGGATAAGTAAATCTGTTAGTACAATGAATAGAATACTGATCCTAAGTTGAGGAAGACCTGAGTCAAATTCTGCCTCAGACACACATCCCTAGGCATATAACTTTACTTTTGAATGTCTCAGTTTCCTCTGAAATGGGGATAATAATAACATTTCTCTCCTATGGTTGTTATGAAGACAAGACAATATTTGTAAAACATTTTGCAAACCTTAAGGCACTATATAAATAGTGGAAATTATTGTTATTATTATTATCATTATTCAAATGAATAGGAGACAGAGCTCTATCAGCTGAGGAGGTCCAGGAAAAGCTTCTTACAGGAAAAGCTATCTTACAGGAAGCTATGGAGTTTGAAAAGGTAGATATGAGAATGTGGGAAATATTTCAGGTATGGAAGACAGGTTGAGCAAAAGGAGGGAGATAAGAGACAGTATGTTTTCTATAAGTGACAGGCCATAGCTCAGAAAATCCAGAAAAAAGGAGTAATATGAAATATCTGGAAAGGCAGATGGGAGACAGAATATGGAGGGATATAAATGTCAAGCCAAGAAGTTTTTATTTGGTCCTATTTTGTTGTTCAGTTGCTTTTCAGTTATGACTGATTCTTTGTGACCCCATTTGGAGTTTTCTTGACAAAGATACTGGAGTGGTTTGCCATTTCCTTTTCCAGTTAATTTTACAAATGAGGAAACTGAGGCCAAAAGGATTAAGTGACTTGCCCACAGTCACATAAATAAGTGCCTGAGACTGGAACTCAGGAAGATGAGTCTTCTTGATTCTAGGATCAGCATTACCACTTAGACATTCATTTGGTCCTACATGTCACTAAAGAAATTTGAATAGAGGAGTGACATAGTAAAGTGTGTATCTTATGCTTAGGGTAGTTATGGGGGAGATAGACTAGAGAGAGAAAAGACCAGAAGTAAGAGAGACCATTTGGATATCTATTATAATAATCCATGTGAGTGGCTGTGAGATCATTTAAGTGTAGTGTGACTACAGAGGAGGAGATGCATGTGCCACAAGTGAGCAATTGATTTGAAATGGGCCATGAGGAGTATGGAAGAATGAAGGCTAAGTCCAAGTTGGTTGGACCACAGTATCTAGACAGATGTCAGTATCCTTCAAAGAAGTTACAAACTTTTGGAAAAGGGATAAGAAAGAATAAGTTCCATTTTGATATTTTTGAGTTGAATCGGTCAATCAACTTGTGTTTATTAAATACTTTTTATGTGTCAGGCACCATGCCAAATGGAGGGGATAAAACAACAAAAGTGAGAACCGATGCCCTCAGGGAGCTTACAGTCTACTTGGGGGTTACAATCCTTCATAGATAAGGTAGTAGAGGGTAGAGGGCATAGACAAAATAAATATTCAGTGCTTGGGCGACAGGTCCCTAACAAGTCAGGGAACGGGAAGGTCCCTTGAGTGAGCTGGTACTTGAGCCTTGAAGGGAGTTAAGGGTTTCAAGAGGCAGAGGTGAGAAGGGAAAGCATCCCAAACAGGGGAACATCCTACACAAAGAGAAGGAATGCCATGTATAGGAAACAATGAGTAAACCATTTTGGTTGGAACATAAAGTGGGTGAGAAATGTAATCAGCCCAGAAATATAGGCTGGAGACAGATTGTGAAGAGCTTCAAATGTTAAAAGAATTGGCATCATTGCTTTGAAGGCAGCAAGTAGTTTCTTATAGCTCCTGATAGCTTTTAGTCTAATTCTTTCATTTGGTACCAGAGGAAACTGATATTCTCAGAGGTTGAATCCTTGCTGGAGCTCATATGGATAGAAGAGGGCAGATCCTGGATTTGGATCCAGATCCTTTGACTCCATGTTTGGCATCCACAGGATCACAGTAGCTGGGGAAGAAAAGATAGGATACCCAAGGATTTTGGAACTAAAAGGAAAATTAGATCTCATCTAGTCTAAAATTGGGCTTTGAAGGATGAAATCAATGATGTTGCCACATGTTCCCTGAGCTTTTCAGACAGCAGTCCTTTTCTATACAATATACATTTCTTCATGACTGCTTTTGGTACAACTGCATCTCTCCTTTATTCAAGCAATGTTTCCTTTAAGATATGGTCCTGATAAACTCTCTCTCTCTCTTTCTCTTTCCCCCCACCCCCAAAACACACACATCAAAAAAATAAAATAAAAAGAAATCCATATAATGTCCACAGTAGAGGACCCTTCCCCCCTATTCAGTTGAAAAAAATAACCTTTTAGTTTGCTCTATATTGCAATCTTCAAGGCTTTGGATAAAATACAATTTATGCTCACTAGCTTGGAGGATATTGTTCACTAGAGGTTGATCCCCTAGGGAACAGTTTCAGGAAGAAGGCATTAAAATGAGTTTCTGTGTCCCCCTCACTATCTTCTGAAAGCATTGAGCCTGGGGTGGGAGTCACTTTCACACGTACCAATTAAGAGCAGAGAGTGAGCTCCCAATAACTTCATCAAGATAGCCCCATTCCTTTCTAAAAAAAAGGACAGGTTTTAATTTACTCTGTGTGTATGTGTTCACATAAGTGTGTATGTATGTTCCCCCTAGTCTGGAGGTGAATTGTTTGGAACCAACCAAATCTGGGCTGTCAGTAGTGACTGAAGTGGTCAAACACACTGTATATGTCCTAGAGACTTGAGAACTGATTGACATTCTGGGAATTGCAGTTCACTTATAGTTCAAGCATTCCTTTTCAGCCTTAAGTGTGATTTGGACTATCTTCATCTTGAGTTATAAGCTAGACTTGTGTCATGCCTGAGTTTTGTGAAAAAGATGCACCATGTCTATAAAACAAGAGAGTGACAGAAAGGAGCTAGGATTGAATGAACAGACTGGCAGTGGTAATGGGAGGAATGGTGTCCTTGGCCCTGCTTGGGACTTCATGAGCTAAGGCCAGGAGAAATGGCCACACAAAGGCCATGAGTAAAGAGGGAAAAAGAAAAGAGAACTGAGCTGTGGCAGAGAAGGGTGAGATCTCACTGAGTTACTAAATCTCTGCAGACATCTTGGAACAAAGATCTTAAACTGAAGTTGATGGTTGTGGTGGTGATGTCTTCAAGGATTGAGAGATTCCAAAAGGGCTACTCTTTTTTCAACTTCCTCTCCCTATGCTTGTCCTGTAATCGGCATTATTATATACTTATACTTCTTTTATCTAAGCATTTTCTGTGTCTTCATTTTGCTTCATACAAAAAGCAATCCAGGTTTGGTTATATATATATTATATAAACATGTAATATATTACATATATATTGAGAAAAAAGAATGGAAGAAACCAGGAGGTAGCTTGTAATATAAAAAATTTGAATTCAAGTAGGTAGTCAAACCCCTATCAGAGTGTTAGGAATTCTCCTAGCTGGGGGCTCTGAGCTACTATGACTATTATAATGAATTTAATTTGATATAAACTCCATTAAAAAGCAGAGAAAGGGGAGATCTGAGTGCTATTTTACCACTCCTAGGCTAAAATCAAGGTAATTATAAAAAAGTTGTGGCCAATTAAATATAGAGCTGCTGATGTGAAAAGATAATGGGAACAAGAAATGGAGAATAGAAGCCAAAGAAAAGATTACACTATAAGTCACTGCCTCTCTTCTCTCCTCAGGAAATAGGGGAAGCCTGTGAAGGATCCAACTTCATCCCTTTTCCAGAAAGGAAGAGAGAATGGAAAGGACTGGCCAGCTTTACTACCCACACAGTGACATCCTCTGGTGTCTATAGTGTCCAATCCAACATTTAATTTTAAGTTGTTTTGTTTTGTGTCTGAGTATTTCTCCCCAACATGACTAAAAGTTCCTGGGGACTGTATCTTCTCTCTCTCCTCTATCCACTATAAAATCTAGCTTAATGCTGGGCATGTTGGTATTCATTCAATATTCTTTCACTGACTTGAAATTACTTTCTCCTCTTAAGTGCCATGATTACCAGGCTATCCCCCAAACCTAACCAAAAATGGTAATGGGGTGTGTGTGTGTGTGTATGTGTGACTGCTTTAGGCAAGAAATAATTATAGAAATGCCCTGGTAGGCTCACGTGTTAATTAGCCTACTCATTTTTCATGGTCCAGCTCAATTTCTAACCCTCTGGCCACTTCTACTCACATGGACCTTTTTGCTTGACTATCATAGTAATTTAATTAGTACCACTCATTAGTCATTAGTAATTCTTTTTACTCTTATGTTATTGTTAAAGTTAGATTATAAGCTTCTGGAGGACAAGGATATATCTTCTGGTTGTTTTTTTTTTTTGTGGGTCACAGCAGAGTTTTTTGCATGTGGCAATTTCTTCAGTAATATTTAATGAATAGATGACTAAATGGACAGCCAATAGAAAATTTAACATTTGGTTTTTGCTCATATCATCCTATCCATCTTGAAGAATTGGTACTGACTCCTCACAGAGAGCCTCAAAGAAGGCTACCATTTAAATTTAAATCTTAAAGCAGCTTATAAAAATGACTAAAAGAATATAGCTGGAAGATAAGAGCTTTGGAATCAAACTCTTTTTCTCTCATTTAAGAAAAAAAAATCTTTACCTTCTGCCATAGAATTGATGCTAAGTAATGGCTCCAAAGCAGAAGAAGGGTAAAGGCTAGGCAAGTGGGGTTACATCTAGGAAGTATCCAAGTCCAGATTTGAACCCAGAACCTCACATCTCTAGGTCTGGCTAATGGGAGACAATGAACCACCCAGATATCCCTTCTTTCAATGTTTTTGAGCTAACTAACTTTACTTCTTTCTGCATCTCAGTTCCCTGCTTTGTCAGATGGGGATAATTCATCTGGATTTCTCCAAGGCTGAGGGGTGGGGGTTAGTGAGTGGGCATAGGGAAAAGCAGTAACCAGTGTTCATAAGCACTTTGGAGACCTCACGTGCTCAGTCATAAAGGGCCCAGAAAAAGTCAGTGATAATGACTGAAGGGACTGGTGCGATGCTGGCATGGCATCAGTCCAATCTTCCAGGATGCAATAGAAAGGTATTACAGTATTCTACCATCAGAATCGTCCTGCTGGGTTGGAAGTGAGGCGTGGAAAAAACCCTTCAGCCGACACTTGGCAGCATAGACCAGAATGAGCTTTAATTGAACACATTTCATTTTAAAAGAACTGATCAGGGAACTTTGGGGGGAGATGAATGTTCACCACTGGAGGCACTCTCCCAGTGGAAAGGTTTGCCTGACAGGGCTAAAGTCAGCATTTTTTTTTTTTCAGAGAAAAGGAACTTAGATTGACACTTCATTTATAATCACAGAGAAGCATGTGCTTAGTCTACTAGGGTCTATTTGGATTTATTAGAAAATGGTTTTATAAAATGTATTCCCCATTCTTCACTCTACTGCCTTCCTGAACACTAGCTAATGTCTCACTTTTGCAAAAGGGATGGGGGGAAAGGTTGTTAAGGGAAAGTTGAGGGGGCAGGGGCAGGAGGAAGAGAGAAAACTAAATCACAATAAAAACACTAATAGTTTTTCAAGGTTGGATCCAAATAGTACTTGAGCCTCATTTGAACGTCCTCTGAACTTTACTTGATCTTGATGAGTTTGAAAGGCTAATCCACTCATTCCTATTCCAAGCATTTGCAGATTAGGACAGTTGGGTGACCAGATACAATCTACATTCTGTAAAGTCAATGCACATTAAGAAGCCCCCAATCTAGTCCACTCCATTGCGGATAGAAATTAACTGTCAGGATGATCTAGATTTGGGGTGGGCGGGAGATGGGAGGAGGGAAATCTCTGATCTTGGGCTGGGCTCAGCTTCCATTACAGCCTTGTTGACCTCATGGAAGCCAAGCCAAGTATGGTCCATGGGGCCAGGAAGAGTTGGAAATGATTGAACAATGAAAGACTTTGTTGGATGGAAAATTTTTGAATAGGGAGAAAGGATAAAGATAGACTCCTCTGATAGGATTGGGAGAGGGAATAGGAGAAGGTAAAGAAAAATATGAGTGAAAGAATAGAAGGAAAAATGAGCCTGGTGTTTTTGTGAGCCAGTGAGGAAATGAAGGGACTATATTAGAGTAAAACATCAAATAAGATTAGATGGACAGAGGACCAATAATGGTGGACTTTGAAAGTCAGGAGGACAAACTTAGACTTAGCATGATAGGCAATAGAGGAACCATTGAAACGGTTTTGGGTAGTAAAATGGAGTAATGAAAATCATATTTTAGGAATGGAGCAGGTATGTGGCAAGGATTTGGTGATCTCAGTTTCCCCATCACTGTCTTCTTGTCACTCTAGGTTTGCTTTTTTGAATAGCCTCCTCCCTATGCCTCTGCACTCTAAATCATTTGACATATTTGGATATTAAAAAAAAATCACTATGACTTCATGTCATATATAATAAGGACTGGAGAGCAAGTATTCAGCCTATGCAATCTTCACACAGAAGAAGCTGGAGAGCCTGCTTCTGGAAAGGCATGGTGACATGGGATGGAAAGTCTCTAATCCCCAATTTGGAGAATTCCTGGACAATTTTGCTAACAATGAGGTGAAGAGATGGACAATTGTTTGGTTGTGGAGCCAAAATAATGGTGAATTTTGAAGATATTAACCAGCCAAAATAAATGTCTTAGTCTAGTGCTTTACAATCTCATAGGCAAAGGAGAATAGGCTGCATTGGACCTCCAGGGAGAGAAGGGCCCTTTGGCCTTCTCTTTTTCTGGAGTTGGTATGGAACCAAAAGTGTATGGCTGTGGAGTCTTGCCAAACTCCTTTTATGGAACAAATATGGTGCTAATATCTAAACCAGGAAGAGCAAAAACAGAGAAAGAAAATCATCAAATATGCAAGCAAAAATCCTAAATAAAATATTATCCAGAAGACTACAGCAATATGTCACAAAGATTATACATGATGACCAAACAGGATTTATATCAGGTATACAGGGATGGTTTAATATAAGGAAAACTACTAACATAATTGATTATGTCAACAAAAAAGTAACAAAATCATATAATTATATCAATAGATGCAGAAATCTTTTTTTCACAAAATACAACACTCATTCCTATTAAAAACACTTGAAAGTGTAGGTATAAATGGATTTTTTCCCCTTAGAGTAATAAGAAGTATATTCTTAAAATATCAGCAAACATTATTTGTAATGGAGATAAGTTAAAAGGCTACCATATAAAATCAGGAGTGACACAAGTATGCCCGTTATCAGTAATATTATTTAAAATTGTATTAAAATTTCTAGCAATAACAATAAGAGAAGATAAAGAAATTGAAGGAATTAGAATGGACAAATATGTAATAAAACAATCTCCTTTTGCAGATATGATGACATTTGTAGAAAATCCTAAATATTCAACTAAAAACTTACTGAAAACTATCAATAATTATAGCAAAGTATATAATAAAGTACATAGTTATATGTTTGTAAGAATATATAGAACATGTTAATATATACAAAGTATAAAATAAACCACAGAAATCATCAGCATTTCTACACATCACCAACAATGTCCTGCAAGAAGAGATAGTAAGACATAACACATTTAAACTAACAATAAATTGAATAAAATACCTAATAATATATCTGCTAAAAATACCCAGAAACTATAGGAATATAATTATAAAATGCTTTACATATGAATGAAGTCATAGTTAAATAATTGGAGAAACATTAGTGGTTGATAAGTGGGCAGTGCCAATAGAATTAAAATGACAATTCTGCCTAAACTAATCTACTTATCCAATGCTATCCCAATTAAAGTACCAAAAAATATTTTATTAAACTAGAAAAAATAATAAAATTCATTTGAAAAAATAAAAGGTAAAGGATTTCAAAGGAATAAATGAAAAAAGTAAAGGAAGGAGGTTTAGCTGTAGCAGATTTTGAACTATATTATAAAGAAGTAGTGCTCAAAACTTTTTGATAATGGTTAAGAAATAGAAAAATAGATCAGTGGTACAAAACAGATATACAACAAATTGTTGTAAAAAGTCATAATAACTTTGTGTTTGACACAAGTAAAATCCAAGTTTTTAGAATAAGAATTCACTATTTGGTAAAAAATTTTTGGGAAAATTGGAAAGCAGTCTGGCAGAAACAATACAGACCAATGTCTTATAGTATTTACCAAGATAAGATTAAATTGGATACATGACCTAGACATAAAGGAAGATATCATAAGTAAGTCAGAAGAACAGAGAACATATTACCTACCAGATTTATAGATAGGAGAAGAATTTATGAATAAATAAGAGATAGAAAGCTTTGTGAAATGTAATTTGGATAATGTTGAATACATTACATTGAAAAGTTTTTTGTACAATTAAAACTAATGCAGCCAAGATTAGAAGGAAAGCAATAAGTTGGGGAAAAACTGAGGGACAGTTTCTCAGACATAGGTCTCATATTTAAAATATATAAATAATTTTGTCAAATATGTAAGAAATATGAGCCATTCTCCAATTGACAAATGGTCAAAAGATCTGGATGGTTTTTGAATGAAGAAATCTAACCTATATATTACTCTGTGAAAAAATGCTCTATATAATTATTGACTAGAAAAATGCAAATTAAAACAACACTGAGATATCATTTTACACCTTTCAAATTAGCTAAAATGATTCAATGGCAAAATGACAAATCCTGGAGGGGATGTGGAAAAACGAAGACACTGATACACTGTTGATGGAACGAACTGCGAACTCATCCATTCATTTCGGAGAGGAATATGGAATTATGCTCAAAGAGTTATAAAACTTTGTATGCCTTTGACCTATTAATACTACTACTAGATTCAGTTTCTAAGGAGATCAGAGAAAAAGGAAAAGAACCTCTATGTTCTAAAATATTTGTAGCAGCTATATTTATGGTGGCAAAGAACTGGAAACTGAAGGGATGCTTGTCATTTAGGGAATGGCTAAACAAGTTGTGCCATATGATTGTGATAGAATACTACTGTGCCATAAGAAATGACAAACAGATTAATTTTGGAAAAAACTTGGAAAGACCTCCATGAAATTATGAAGATGAAATAAACAGAACCAAAAGAATGTTATATACAACAACAGAAATATTGTGTGAAGGTTGACTTGTGTATTTCTACCTTCAGAGAAAGAATTGACAACTAGAAAAAAGTAAGATATAGTTTTATGTTTTTGTCACATGATGCCTTCTTCAATGGGGGAGGTGAGGAAGAGGTTGAGTTAACTGATATTTTAATGTAACAAATAAGTAAATAAAACACTAAGAAAATTAGAATATAAGCTTCTTTGGGGGCAGGGACTATCTTTCTACTTGTATTTGTGCTCCTAGCACTTAACAGTAACAGGCAAATAGTATATATTTAACAAATGCTTGTTTACTTGGGAGAAGGGAGGAGTGCATGATTGCGATATTATTTCTTTCTCTGTTGAGTCCATTCTTTCCTACTTTTATGTGAAGGAGATGGGAGATGGTCTCATGAGCTTGAAAAGGTCAGGAGCATGACTCACCAGAAATCTGGGAGCTGAATTCCGTGATGGATTTGCCAGAAGCCAGATGGTGAGTAGCCAAATCCTAAGTAACCTGATTGACCCAGCTCAGCAGTAGCTGAGATGCAGGTTCATCCATCTGTTAACATTTGGAAGTGACCTTGGTGGGATCAATGGTATGTAGAAACTGCTCTCCATCTCAGCCCACTCTCTGAAGATTGAAGTGGTCTTGAAAGGAGTGTGCTCCCAGATATTGAAGTGAATGTTTGGATTTCTGTTCTTGCTATATCTTCATAGTACATAAATCTTTATTAAATCTAATTAACGTTAAATGGTTAATTGGAAGGAAGGAAACGATCATTTAAAGTACCTACTATGTACCAGGTGCTGCAATAAGTGCTTTACAAATGTTGTCTCATTTGACAAGTGGAATTGGACTTACTATACTGAAATGTTACTGATCAGATGGGGGGGGGGGCTGTATCCAGAAAAGCTCAGTATTATTATATCTTTGTGGCATAGTCTTGCTATATTTAGGCAGGTTAAGCCTCCTTTGTTTTAAAATGTTCAGTGACTATGAAGTCTTTATTTTGTCCCAACAAAGAACTTGGACCAAGAAGATTGCTAGCTTAGAATCAACTCCAACCAGTGGCTTAAGCCAATATTATCAGAGAAGAATGACTTCACCCTTTTGGGATCATCTTATATCACAAGGAGGAGATGGAGCTGGTCTTGTTCTGGAAGAATGAGTCTTGAGTCTCATTGCAAAATGGTTTAATTAGGAGAAGCATGGGGAGGGAGGTTGGTAGGTTATTAGATAGTGATAGTGTATAAAGTATAAGTAAAATTTTTTAAGTGCTCAAAGAAAAAGAGTACATAAAGAGACATAAATAGATAAGCAGAATAGTTTTGTTACTACCTAGAGGACAGGTGGCACCTTGGAGAGAGTCTTAGATCTTCTCCTAAATCTTAGGGAAGCAGAGTTATAAAATGGAAAGAGGGTTGGATTTAGAGTGAGAGCCTAGCTCTTCTACTGTCTACTAATATGGCCTTGGTCCGGTCTCTTAATCTCTCATGGGCCTCAGTTTCCTCATCTGAAAAATGACAGGTTTGTATTCACTAGATGACCTCTAAATCCCTGGTCCTCACATGGCTAGATTTAGCACCCACACTTAGGAGGAGGGGAATATCTTAGTCACTTGTGAAAGACCAAGAGCACAGGATCTGAGCATGTTGCAGGAATTAGAATAATTCTCTTGGCTGTAACCTGTGAGTTCCCTGAGAGCCTGAACTGTCTGTATCCTTGCTTTGTCCCCCCAGAGTTGAGACCAGTACCTGGCACAAAGTAGGTGCTAGTCAATGGACTGAGATATATTTTAGGTGAAGCAGACCTGGAAACTTCAGCTCCCTTTCAGAGGTCTTCCAGCCTGAACCTTTCTGGAAAGAAGTACCCTATTCTCTCCTGGAGGGCCAAGGAAGGAGAAAACCCTTTAAAGTTTTCAAACCTGGGCCAGGTGAAGAATTACTAGGAGGAGTCTTCTTGTTCCACATGGCTGTTAGATTTTCTATTCTTCCTTTCTTCTTGGCTATCCTGATTATGTGGTGTCATGCTCCTGCTTTTTTTTTTTCTTTTCTTTTCTTTTTTGTCATTTCCTTTGTCCTCTGCTTGGCTAACTAATCTGTTCTGGGTTGGCATTGGACCTGAACCAGAAATGTCCCAGTCATGACATTTTCTGGAGAAACATCACCTAGAAAATCTGGGGCTGATTCAGACTCATTTTATACCTAAAGTGCCGATACCGGTATGTTGAAAGGGGGTTTGCTCAAATTAAAGACATACATGTATTTCCTCCCTCCAAGGGATTACTATGGATCCTAATTAGGTTAGAGTGGGACAGAACAGAGCAAATATCAGTACTTTGGGAAAAGAGGTTGGATTTTTTTTCTGACTTCCTGTTTTAACTCAACAGGAAGATATGCACAAGTCAGCAAGCAGGTTTGAATTTTTGCTCTATAAATCAATAAGTTATCATTTGGCACATTCTTGGACATACACATCATCGGTAGACAGCGTTGGTGTTAGTGCTCCTGTAGACTCAAATGCTGGGAAGTTTCCCTGGGCCTATTAATATCTTCTTTTATAAACTGACCCATGGGCCCATTGCTGCCCACCTCCCATGGCACTCTACCATGCCACTGGATCTCCACCCACTGTGCCACTGGGCCCCGCTTCTATTCTGAGTCTACAAACACACGAAACCAAAGAGAATGAAAACAATAGACAGCTGCTGAACCGTTGTGAATCTAAAGGGAAAACTTGCTGAATTCCTTCTATTAGGGACCAGTTTGAAGAATAAAGAGGATTTTTACAATGGCTAATCACTCCTCCTTTATGGATTTTTCTATGAAACTAGAGTCCTGATATAAGACAAGAGGCCTGCTGTCATTGGGGAAGCTAGAATTTGGGAAAGGAGGCCATTGGAGGGGAGCTGGATGGTGAAGTTTATGTGAAGTTGGCATTATTATCAGCTGCTCTGTTTCTTTAAGGAAGAGGACGAGAGAGAAACTAATTGTCTGAGCCTGAGTGAATGGGCAAATTTCCCTCCAGTTTCACTGCCTTTGGTGGAAATAGAGACGATTGATCTGGCACTCTAAGCTCCCTGGATTTGATCTACATGTGGGGCTGCTCAAATGGTGATGATATTCTTCAGGGCTGATTGTGGGAATCTGAGCCAAGAGGCAAGATGGGAGAAAATAAAAAATTGGTAGCCACTAAATAAAGGAACCCAGAAGGCCAAAGTAATAACTTTTTAGAGCATATTTACAACCTCCCTTGGTAGGACTTGGCATAACAAACTGACGCCGATGTGGCCAAGAAAATGGCGGGATGAAGCCCCTCTCCACTCTCTCCAGGGCTCCCTGGGAACGAGCGAGCCACGGATGCCTCACCTCCTGACGCAGGGTTGGACGGCCACATCCCAGCCCCTCTCATTCCTGGGTTGTTTGTGCTACACTGACAAAGAGAGGATTTTCTGATTGTCTCTGGCACGTCGACCTTTAGAGTGTTTACTTTTTCAATCAGCGTCGGGGAGGTAAAGCTGCACTCCTTGCTCTAAGTCAGTCCAGTCCTTCTCCGCTTTTTCTCCCCAGAACCACTTGGAGAGGTAACACTGGGATGACAAAGCAAGGCAGGTTGTTTTTACAGGTGTAAGAAGCAATGGGCCACTTACTGACCTGTGCCTAGGCTTGTGAATCTGGACTGAGCTGCATTTGAAGAATGCCACAGCATCATTTACACTGGCAAACCCTTTGTAATCTTAATCTCTTTGTTGCTTTTATGTTATACTGGCCCCCCAAGGTTAAAGAAAGAGATTTAGACCTTAAACACAAATCCAGCCTTCAAGCTCTGGAATTATCTTTGCCTTTAAATGCAGCTGATCAATGCCCATTTCTTTTGAAAATAAAACCCTTTTGAACCTTGAAAGCCTTCCACTGTTGAGCTATGCCTAAGTGCCACATGGGGAAATGGGCAGAAAAAAGCCCATTTTTCCCTTAGTGCTTGCATTAGAGGTCCTAAAGTTCAGTCCAACGCAATCAATTTAATTGGCGCTAGCTCTAGTGACAAATTATGCTGGTTTACACTCCAGTGTAGCACAGATTCCTCAAACGCTAGGGAAGAAGGGAGATACACTTCTTGGTCTCTACTTAAAGAGGGCAACAGTATTGGAAAAGGAGCACATTTAATTTATCACTGTCAGAGCAGGTGCAAAGTTTAATTCTAACTAAAAGCATTAAACAATTAACCCAGACAGTCAGGCCTTCTGAAAATGCTCAGTTGCAGGGAACACATGGACCAGATTACCAATGGAAAAGTCAATGCTCCTCTTTTATGCCACTGAATACCTTCTTGCACTTTTTTTTTTCCCTTCTTCGAATAATGAAAAGCTACTACAATAAGGTCACTTCTAAGGCCTTTGGTAGATGCCTGAGATGAAAGTATCAGATAGGGGTGTACTATATACTCAGAGATCAAGAAAGAACTATCTTTTAAGTCTTATGTTGATATTCAGAAGAGTAGAACTTCAGAGTCACATGCTACTCAAAGTAAATATAGTTTTATATATATTTTTAAGGGATGCAATATGCCATTCAGAGTCTGAACGGCATATTGCATCCCTTAAAAAAAATATATATGTATATATATATTTGCGCTTTCAATCTGTGTAGGGAACTCCCCATACAGAAAATCTCTTTATTGTTGCAAATTAACTACTTCTCCAATTGATGGTACTAGAGCAAGAGTTCTTAACCTGGAGTCCATGGATCTCAAGAGGAATAAATTTGGATTGGAAAAATGTTTTCTTCTGTCTTTATTTTTATTAACCGCTATTTGAAATTTGACATTTTTCATGGATTGTTTATTTTCCTATAAATTATTCTAAGAAAGAGTCTAAAGGTTTCACCAGACAGCCAAAAGTGTCCAAGGCACAAAAAAAGAGTTAAAATTAATTAAATTAAATTAATTTAAATAAAAATTTATACAATTAAAATTAAAATCCCACTCTCAGAGAGTCTCCTGGGATTGTTGAGAGAGTATATATCTTGCTTACAGTCAGATTAGAGGTAGGACTTGAATTCATGTCTTGCTTACTCTAGAGCAGTAATGGCAAACCTATGACATGTGTGTCAGCACTGGCACATGGTCGCATCCAGAGAAGTATGGAGCCGCATGCTGAGGATGAAACATTTGCTGTAGTGTAGTGTAGACACTCTGTGCACTGTAGATGACAATTCTACCTATATTAATTTACCTATTTTTGGTTTATTAAATACAGTTATATATTACAATTATACATTTTGTTATTTAAACTATAAATACTGCAAAATTGTGGTTTTTTTCTCGAAGTGACACACCACCCAAGTTATGCTCGTTTTTTTTGGTGAATTTTGACACACCAACCTCAAAAGGTTGCCCATCACTGCTCTAAGGTAAGTCTTTTCTTCACCATACCATATCACGTGGCTACTTCTCTGTTTTTTACATGTTAGGAGCTTAATAAATGTTTACTGAATTTTAGTTTAAATAAACGTTTGTTGTATAAATGAATGAAAGTTCTTTATCAAGCACTTACTATGTGACAAGTATTAGGGAAGCAAATACAAAAACAAATCGATCTCTGCCCCTAAGAAACTTATATTTTAATGAGAGATAACATATTAAGAGAGTGATAGACTGAGAAAGGAATTTTGGTCTGGGAAATTACAGAGATGGTGAGTGGAACAGTAGGGTAATTGATTAACACATCTTTTCCAGCAAGATTAGTGACAATTAGGGGCAGTTAGATATCAGAGTGGAGAGAGTCCCAGTCCTGTAGGGAGAACTTGGGTTCAAATCTGTCCTCAGACACTTCCTAACTGTATGACCTTGGGCAAGCCACTTAACCCCAGTTGCCTAACTTGCAGCTCTACTGTCTTAGAATTAATACTAAGACAGATGGTAAGGATTTTAAAGAAAAAGACTAGTAACAATTACAATCTCAGAGAAAATCTCATAAATCTTTGTGTGTGTGTAGGTAGAGTACATGACAGCAGCAAGACAGGAAAGAAGAAAGCCGGAACAAAGACGAAGACACTTGGACCCAGGGAATCTAGAGCAAAGTGCTCCCATGTAGAGCCTTTGGTGGTCCATTTTGGAAAGCAGAATAAATTACCATCGACTTCAAATGGATCCTAAGGTTGCAAGCCTGGGTGATTGATTGGCAGAGTGATGATGTCAGCCACGTTAACAAATAACAAAATTAGAAGGAAAGTAATCTGGGGGGATGTGGTTTCAGATTGGGACATAATGATTTTGAGGTGTTACCAAGTAGGCAATTGAAATTTGGGTCTGTAATACATGATGGAATTTTAAGCTGGAAGTTATAAATGTGGGAGTCCTCATGACAGGGGTGATAGTTGAAACTGGGAATGGACAGGAATTCTAAAGCGGAGAATAGAGAGGGAAGAAGAGGTCTGAGGACAGATTTTTAGTGGAAAAGAAGAATAAGTGGGGGTGAATGAGTCAGAGAAAGAATGGTCAGAGTTGCAGGAAAAGCAGATGTTAGTGGCCATGCAAGCTCAAGGAGGACACAATCTCAAGACTGAAGTCCCTTCCTTACTAGAAAAATAACCTTCATCAAGTTGAATTAATCTCTTTGAGCCTCTAATCAGTAATTTGAGCCTCTAATCAGAAAGGACAAAACAAGATAAGGATTTGATATAAGGTATTGTTTTTAAACCTTTCTCAAAATGACTTATAATCATAGGATCATAGATTTAGAATTGGAAAGGACCTCAGATGTCATTAAGTCTAAACTCATTTAACAGATGAGGAAACTGAGTCATTGTGGACTTTTCACATTTCCTCATTACACATCCATTTAGTTAACAAGTCTTGACGATTCTATCCTCACATCTATTCTATTCATTCGCATGGCCAACACCCTAGGATGGATTCACATCATCCTTTGCATTGACTTTTGTCATAGTCTCCTAATTTTGTAATAGTCTCCTAATCTTCTACACAGCTGCCAAATTTACTTTTCCTAAAGTATAGGTCTGTCTATGTCACTTCCCTGCTTAAGAAGCCTCAATGACTTGCTCTTGTCTCCAGCATAAAATATCAACACCTCTGTTTGGCATTTAAAAGTCTTTATAGTCTGGTTCCATCTGACCTTTCTAGGCTCATTTCTTCCCTGCATTCATTTTAAGTTCTAGCTAAACTAGTCTACCTCCTGTGCTCTTCAAACATAACCTTCTGTCTCTTGCCTTACTCTTTATTTCTGGACAAGTTGTACCTCCATGTCTATAATGAATTCTAGAATTGGAATTAGAAAGAACTGAACCCTTCTTTTAAGACTTATTGGAAGTTCTAAATCTTATATAAGCCCTTCCTGATTTGCTCATCTTTCTATCTCATTCCTTGAAATAATTTTGCATTGATTTTATAGAGACAGTAGAGCCCCTGTATCTGCAGGGGATACATTCCAAGACCTACTACTATGGGTGGTTAAAACTGCAGAGATAAGTAAACAGCTGCAATAGATTACAAACTCTTTGAGGATAGAGATTGTTTCATTCTCCAGTTCCTGGCATCTACTGAATGTTGATAAATCATTGTTGATTTGAATTATGCTTAATGTATTCATTAACTATAACCTGCTGAAGCTACAGAAAAACTTTCTCTATTTTAGTATTTTTCTTTTCTTCAGATCTGAAGGAAAAAGTATATTTTGATATAATTAAAACAATCCAAGTTTCCATTTGAACATTCCTAGAGCAATCATGCTTGTGGCCCCTTTTCCATAACACCTATCAAGAAGCCCCACTGTACTTTTCCTTGGTCAGACCATATCTGAAGTAATAGGTATTTTAGGAAAGAAACTGATTAAAAGTAGAGTCCAAAGGAGGGGAACCTGGATTTTGGGAGACTGAGAACATGGTATCTGATCGGTTGAAAGATCTGAAAATACTTAGCTTCGAGAAGACTCAGGGGAAATATGATAGCTATCTTCATTTAACAGCAGAGTTCTCTTGTGGAAGAGAGATTAGATTTATTCTGTTCGAACACAGAGGATAGAATTAAGAGTGATAGGTGGAAGTTGCAAAGAGGGAAATTTAAGCATGATATTAGGAAAAAAAAGTGGAATTGGCTACCTTGAGAGATAAAGGGTTCCTTTGTAAAAACCAAAGTTTGTAAGCCATTGGAATATTCAATTGTGATACTTTATGCAACTTTTTTAAAGGAACTGGATTTTAGACCAATAACTGCTTGGATTTATCATCAGTGTTCCAAGAAAGAGACCCTACAGGACATTTAATAAAAAAGAACTAAGGTATTTTTTAGAAAAGTATAAAAAATGAACCAAAGTAAGATATTGGGGATTTAGATTCTAGTTCAGACTCTGACACACATTAGCTATGTGACTTCAGGCTAGGTTCTTAGTTTCGATGGTTCTCAATTTCCTTACCTGTAAAATAAATGTGCTAGATTCTTAATCAAAGATCCCTTCAAGGATGGCAATTCAATGATTTTTACCAACTAGTCTTTCCTCAATCCCTTGTAGTCTGAGTTCCAACCCTGCCAGTCTTCTCAAACTGTGTTTTCAAAAGTCATCAATGTCATCTTAATCATCAACTCAATGGGTTTCCTTCAGTCTTTATCCTCTTGACCCCTCTATGGTTTTTGAACATCACTCCTAACTTTCTACATTTCCGTGACCTTGTATTCTCTTGATTCTTTGACCATTCTAGAGCTTTTTATCCCCTTAAACTCACTCTATCTCATTCTAATAGACTTTTGGATTCAAAGGTACTTGGTTGACCCTTTTTGCTGTCATCAGGCACCTACAAAGATGTCTGTTGTCTAACCTTCTCTGCTGGCCAGGGGATGATTGGGCTTTTTAGGGCTGATTAGGGATGAATGTAAATGAACTTAGCTAAGGTAGACTGTGGATCATGGTAATCAACAGAATAGTGTCAATGAGGTGGCATATGGTAATAATCCAGACTTTATAATTAGGAGGTAAATATTTAGTAGAAGACCCTAATGAATTTGAGAATATAGAAACTTTCTGAAACTTGTCAGCCAATGACCATGTAGTGCAAGGCTCCTTTTTGTTCATACCGTATTATGGCCATAGTTTTGAAACACGACATAGTTGATAGAACACCATTGGGTTTAAATCCTGCCTCAGACACTTAGGTGTAGGTTGGAGGTTTAGTGAATAAAGAACTGAGCTTAAAGTCAGAAATACTTAAGTTCAAAACCAGCATCAGATGTTTACTGGCTGTATGACCCCAAGTAAATTACTTAACCTCTGTCTGCCTCAATTTCTCCATCTATAAAATGGGGATAACAATAGCATCTACCTCACAGGGTTGAAAAAATCAAATGTGGTAATAATTATAAAATCCTTTACAACCCTTAAGGAACTCTTATAAATGGTAGTTTTGATCATTATTTATAATACTAAGCTTGGAGGTCAGAAAGACCTGAATTCAGATCCTGCCTCAGAGGCTGTGTGACCTTGGGCAAATCAACCTCTGTTTCCTTATCTGTTGAATATAAGAGATGATCTCTCACATTCCCTAAGATCTCTAAATCTATGATTCCATGCATAGAATAAGCTACAAAAAAATTCCTTAATCTCTAAGCCTCGTCTTCCTTGTGTATAAAATGGGGATAACAAGATCACCAATATCACAATGCTGTGGTGAGGATCAAATGAGATGTGACTAATGTGCTACGCAAATCTTAAAGTATCATAAACAAGCTATTGTTGTTGTGTTATTGTAAATCAGAGCTCTCTTTTTATTACTTTCCTTACTTGGAGTCCTTCAAGATGCTCATGGGAAAGAAGGTCCATAGACTCTGTGAACCTCTGGGGGTAAGGTGGACATTTATTTCTACTAACAATGGGGTGGTGAATATCTTGAGATGAAGGGAATCCCTTTGGGGAAAATATCCACTTGTATGTCTCCTGTTAACCTAAAAGATCTAGAAGGACATGTCTATTTGAGGATACTAGTGTTATTCCTCATCTCCACGACAGGGAAGGACTAGAGCAGAGACTCACTTGAAGTCTTAGGCAGACTACTCCATGCATTTTGCTGGTCGCCAAGAAGTGTGTAATTCAAATTAGTGGTCAGACTCCCAAAGCTCTCATTTATTACATCTAATTGCAAAATAAGGAATCTTACATGCATATGTCTCATCTCCTGTTTCTCCATTATTTGCTATACTCATTCATCTAGATTTAATTGCCATTTCACAGTAGTCTCCATGAAATCTGGTTAAATTGCCAAAGGTAGCTATGATTTCGGGACTCCTCTCTAACATAATAGTGTTAACAAGATCTAGTCCCCTCACCCCTCCCTTTTTATCTTTGCTTTGCTCCTGGCTGGATCTCTTCCTCTAGGTCCATTCAAGTCTGGGGAAGCCTGCCCAGATAGCTACTTCTCATACAAACCCTCAGCATCATGTGCATGGTAAATCCTAATGTCCCAGCTACAAAGCCTTTCTGGGAAAGAGTGTGTGCCGGTAGAAGTGGAACTGAAAGTAATGGCTACTAATCTCTCTGCAAAGATTTTGGGATCTTTGAATTAGAGTGCTTTCAGTTTTGGTGGAAAGGAAGAAAATGGAGTTTTGGAAATGGAAAGCTTTTGGAGCTACTCTTTTCCAAAATGGAGAGTTTTACGAGTGTGTATGAGTATAGCTTAAAGTCTCTTTTTATTGCTTTTATCTTTTAAAGGAAGGAGAAAATATAACAATAATACAAATACTAACATGCATTTTCTTATGATGGGATTAACACTCAGCTGTGTCATTTGCTGAGACTCGATAACATAAACAAAAATAAACCAAGCGATTTTCATAGTGTTTTTTTGGTATATGTTTAGTATGTGGAATATTTTTGGATTGTCATCAAGCCAGCATTTATGACCACATTAGAGAAATAAAAATTTTAGTAAGAGAAGTTTACATACATAGTTCATCTTTTGTTGGGAGACAAGGGAAGGGAAGAGGCCACAAATGATCTTTAGTAGAAAATGAAATTTTCTGCATCATGACGGTAGATTATGGAAGGAGTTGGGTTAACAAGTACTGATCTGAACTTAGCAATCATTTATCAATTCGACTTGTTCAGCTTGGCTCCAGAGGGCAAAACTGGTAGTAGTAATGGGCAAATGTCTCAAAAGGGTAAATGTAGGCTTTTTGTGTAGAAAAGAAATAGGATTTGGATGGAAGAAAGGACATGGACATGGACTATAGTCATTTCATACATTTTTTTAACTGAGATAAATCAATGGACATAATTAAGATCGAGTGGAGGCATCTGGGACCAAGGCCAATATCATTTTAGAATGTAATCTAATCTGTAAAATCTTATAGAGAAGGGTGGTGGAAGATTATGAGTGGTAGTGCTTCATTAAAGCAGTGGAGTATAAAGAACTAGTTAAAAGAAAATTGGGTGAGAAACCCATCTAAACAAGACAATGACAATTACATAATGATGAAAACAAAAGAACAACAACAACAATGAAAACAGAAGAAAAATAGAAAAGATCTACAAAGAGTTAAAAAAAATAACATCTATATGGTGCCATGGGCAGAACACTGACTTTGGAGATAGGAAAATCCTAAATTCAAATATAAAGCTTCAGACATTGACTAGCTATATGCCTTGGGTTAGTCACTTAACCTCTCTCTGCTCCAGTTTCCTCAACTGTAAAATGAAGATAATAATAGTATAGTATCACAAGGTTGTTATGGGGCACAAATGAGACAAAATGTGTAAAGAGTGCTTAATACAGAGCCTGGAACACAGTGGGCACTTATCCCTTTCTTTTCCTCTCTTAACATGGTGGTAGACCATCAAAGACTATACAGTCACTACCCTGAGATTCTAATGAGACAGTCCTGAAAGTGTTTAGAGAGGAGACAGAAATGCCACTCAAGGGAAAAAAAGATGGGGGAAATAGTAAAATTAAAACAACCGTGTTTAGAAGAGGTATTGTACTCAAGGTTCTTCAGTTGTGAGGGTGTTGAAGGATAGGTTTTGCAAGATAGTTGAAAGAGGGAAAGATAACAAAGTTATGTCAAAAAGCTCAGTTCTTATAATAGCAAATATAGTTGACCAAGAGAAAACCAGCAACTGCCAATCTAAGTGCCTACTTTCTATTTATATAAAATTTTTATGAGAATCATGTACACATGAATCAAAGACATGTTTGATAAGGGCATGAGCAGGGACAGGTAGAACTATGCAAA
This sequence comes from Gracilinanus agilis, assembly GCF_016433145.1. NCBI lineage: Eukaryota > Metazoa > Chordata > Mammalia > Didelphimorphia > Didelphidae > Gracilinanus > Gracilinanus agilis. Next base: position 112,459,398 of record NC_058131.1, on the reverse strand, counting down.
TAATATTCCATAGTAGACTCTATCTTTATTATCCCATAAATGAAAAAAATATAGGAAATACAAGGACCATTGTTTTTATATTGTTTGATACAATGGAAAGAACACTTCTTCTGGAGTTAGAAGACCTGGGTTTAAATTCTACCTATGAAACTTATTACATTAGTTACCTTGAGCCAGTTATTAAACCTTGCTGGCCTCAATTTTATTAGCTATAAAATGAAGGTGTTGGGTTAGATGGTCAACTCAAGATTTCTTCCAACTGTAGACATATGATTTTATGATCCTTTGGTTTGATTAGGTAGAGCTAAAGCCTTCCTGAAAAACGTTTCCGCAACAAGTTGTATCTCATGCATTTATTAAAATTATTCAAGATCCTTCCCAAAAGATAACAATAGCAAACCTTGTTCAAAGACCCTCTCTAATCATTAGTTACACTCAAAACATAAAACAGAAGATCGTGAGCTCCCCAGAGGTGTTTGCAGCCTTCTTGGAAAAGACTCAATGTGAAGTCCAGTTTGAAAGGAATTCCTTGTCGATGGTCAGGTTCTCCAGATGCTTCTCAGGAGCCATATATAATGTTGAGCAAGATGCTTGATCCTTATGAATCTTATTTTCTTCATAAAAAATGGGGATGATGATATTTATTTTACATAGCTCAAAGGGCTGTAGTGAGGAAAGCACTTTGTAAACTGTATAATACTATAAATGTAAGTAGTGTTTAGTATAACAACAAACAAGAATGTGTTATAATTCTGTTCAACTGTTGGAAACGTAAAAATGGGCTTAAAAGCTTACTGTTCCTAGTGATATTGTTAGTTTGAAAATGTCTGCCTGCAGTTTTAGTTAGGTTACTCTTTTGTTTGCTTCCCTTCTTTGTTTCATTTCTAATATAAATTATCTCATCCTTTCTACTGTGTCAAATTGACCCTATCCTTCATTCTTCTCTATATGGTTCTCTCAGCATCATGGACACAGTGACTATTCCCTAGATCCTTCAGGCTTTCTGGTCCCTTTGTATAATAATCCCTTGACCAACAAGATAATCAGTGAACATGCATTAAGTCCTATGTACCAATCACAGAACTAAGCATGAATATGAATTGGGAATATGAAATATGTGACTACGAAGAAAAGCAAAAGACAGTCACTGCCTTCAAGGAGATTACAATTTAATTCCATAATCTTCAAGCTTTCCTTTTCCTCAGGAGACCTTTCAAGAGTCTCTGTTTCTTTCTACTCTGACATTGCCATTTTCAAAGTGTGAATGCTTCTAATATCATAGTGTCTGGATTTTGAATTCTGATGTGAACTGGTAGCTTACTCTTCATTGGTTTCTTATCAAAAGCAATGCTAGTGTGGCATCGATGAATCCTGGCAAGGTTTTGTTTTGCTTTTATTTTTCAACAGCAAGCAGGGACAGGTGAAGGTGATATCAGGATAGGCTATTAAATTGAGAGATTAAAGTTTGCATGAGTTGAGAGGACACCACTGCATAGATTCTATAGGTGTCTACCACCATGTAGATTCCAGGGATGTTAATACAGAGAGTAGAGGCAATGAGAGCTTTCTAGCTCACAGGGATTCAGGCAAAGCAATAAAGTAGCAACTTTCTTTGGGCAGATGGGCTAAAAACTCAAAACGAATGCACCATTGAAGCTTTCCAATGTAACATGCTAATATCCCCCCCTTTTTTAAAAATCTCACTATTTTGCTATTTATTTGCTATAATCTCACTCATTGCTATTTACCTGACACTGAGTCTTTGTAGTCTGAACCACAGACCTCACATATCACCATCTCCCTCCTGGAATTTGTTGGGATCTCTGGTTCTGTATCTTTTTACTTCTGGTCCTCTAGGTAACTCTCACCTTTATTGGCACTAGAACCTCTAGGCTTTCCCTTTCCCTTCCTTTCCAAGGAGGACTCAATCAGCACCACAGACCCTTTCAATCACTGACCACTGGCCTCCAACCCAGTGCAGTAGAGTAAATTCTTTTGTCCTGGAAAAAGGTCTTTTGACTGAAAAGATTTGAGAACTACTTTCCTCCAGGATATAAACATTTCTTTGGTAGTGACCTTCAAGATCATCTAATCTACCCCCTTCGTTTTATAGATTAGGAAGGGGAGGCCCCAAAAGGGCAAGTGCTTGGTCCCAGATTGCCTATAGAGCAAATAGCAGTAAAAGGATTTGATGTCTGGTCCCCTGACTTCATCCCCAGAATTATTTTTTCATTTCAAAGTTTATTAGAGCCACTATATAAACCTATATTGAGAACATCCTTTACCCTTTGGGCACCTTTTTTTTCTGTATTCTAGCTTTTGGAAAACTCCCATAGTTAATATAAATGTGTAAGCATCAAAAGATTGCTCTTACTTTGCTTATCTACTTCCCTAAGTAATGCTATGCTTAGCATGACAATGTACTCCCCAATAAACTAAAGTTCAGAAAGAAAATTCAATCTATTGGCTTTACCAAAGAGACCTTTGGCAGTAGACTTTCTTATCTCATTGCTCCAGGGAGGTTAATCAAGTTGCTGTTTTAGACAAGATCAGCCTCATTCATTGAAAAAAAAAATCACAACTACATTGAAAAAAACCAGTTAGTTTGGTGTATTGGAATGAAGAGAATTCTGCCAAGACCAATTAAACACATCTGGATCCTAACTGCCAATGGACTATCCTTCTACTTTACCCTTTTAACTTATCTCTTTTCCCATAGCAATCATACCCAATCTTTCCTTCTGCCTTTTCATCACCAGTCACACATCTACCCCACTCTTCTCCCTCAACACTTAGAGCAACTGTCACTGAGAAGACTGGGGTCATCTGAAATGAATTTCCTTAGCCCTTCTCCATCCCTCAAAACATCTCTGAATCATCACTGACCACTGTCTCTGGGCCAGAAGAGATAGCTATTCTACTCACTAAAGCATATCTCTCTACCTGAACTCCTAATCCTATTCCATCATATCCCACATCCTCCAGGACAAATGACGAAATGTTCCAACTGTCTCTCACTTTCTTAAAAGCATTTTCAATCTGCCCCTCACCAGTGGACCTTTCACATCTGCCTACAAACATGTTCAGATTTCCTCAACACTAAATAAAAGTTTTCCTTGACCTCATCTAGCCAACTACTTCTTCCCTCTTCCCTTTAATTGTTAAACTGTTTGAAAAAATTATTTACTCTTGAAGCCCCTGCTTATTGACCACTAATTGCCTGCTCAACCCATCGTGACTAAGATTCTCTCTCCATCAATCTACTGAGACTATTCCCTCACTGCTTAATCTCCAAATTCAGTGGTTTTTTTCCCCTCTTTTGTAGTGCTCTTTGATATTATGCCCTCTTCCCTCCCACTCTCTTTCCTTGGCTTCAGAGACACTAAATGATCCTGGTTCTGCTGTTGTTCATTCCTCTTGTCTCCCTATCTTGAGCTCTTTATTTTTAACCCCCTAATTCAGAAACTCCCAGGAGGTCTGTCTTGTGCTCTTTTCTCTTCCTTCTCTACAGTTCCTTCTTCACTCCCATGCTTCCTCCATCCCCTGCCCCCACCTCTGTCTCTCTGTCTCTGTCTGACTGTTTTTCCCTTCCTCCCTTTCTTCCTCCCTTCTTCTTTTTCTCTTCCTTCCTTCCTTTCTTCCTTCCTTCCTTCCTT
>NC_058131.1:112436623-112455509 GCF_016433145.1 Gracilinanus agilis | reverse complement strand
GCACAGATTGTCTACACTACACTACAGCAAATGTTTCATCCTTAGCATGTGGCCCCATACTTCTCTGTATGGGGCCGCATGCCATTGAAAATGGCTACATGTGTCAGTGCTGACACACATTTCATAGGTTTGCCATCACTAGGCAATGAAGATTAAGTGACATGCCTAGGATCACACAATTAGGATTTTAGTCTAGGCCATATTTGAACCTATCTCTGGCTTTCAGTTCACTGAGCCACCTAACTGTTTCTTTGCATTAAATTAAAAAAAAATATCTTTCTACTTAAACCTGCTTTTCTCTCTTACTTTAGTATTTTTGTTTGTTGTACCACAATTTAACTTGTCTTCCATATTCATAACTTTGAGGTTATCTTTGAGTCTTCTTTTTTTTCTACTCTCACATTCAATTTACTATCAGGTCCCATTGAATCATCTCCCTCATCTATTTTTTCCTCTTTCTTTCTGTAGTTACCATCATAGTCTAAGCCAGTGATTCCCAAAGTGGGTGCCACTGCCCCCTGGTGGGTGCTGCAGCGATCCAGGGGATCGGTGATGGCCAGAGGTGCATTTATCTTTCCTATTAATTGTTATTAAAATTAAAAAATTAATTTCCAGGGGCGCTAAGTAATATTTTTTCTGGAAAGGGGGCGGTAGGCCAAAAAAGTTTGGGAACCACTGGTCTAAGCCCACATTACAATCTGAACATTTTTTGTGTGTGTGCAGCACATTCCTTCTCTACTTTATCCTGCCCTTCAATATGGAAGAGGGAGAAAGAACACTTATTTAATGCCTACTGTATACCAGGTATACTAAGTACATTATAAATATTACCTTATTTGATACTCATAATAACTCTGGGAGGTAAGTGCTATTTTCGTCCCTATTTTATAGTTGAGGAAACTGCGTTAGACAGTAGTTAAATAACTTGCTCAGTTACACAGTGTGTCTTAGGCCGGATTTGAACTCAGGTCTTTCTGACTCTAGATCCAGTGCTCTATCCACTGTGACATTTAGCTGTCTATGTATTCATACAATTGTTATCTCGATTTTCTTGTGCATAAACCTGATTATGTCACTCCATTCTTCAAAGATCTTTAATAACTTACTATTTCCTATTAAACAGTTTAGCCTTCTTCGTTCAACTTTAACACCCTCCCCCCAAGCCCCCACCCACACCATGCCCTGGTGCCACTGTACTTTTCCAGTCTTTTATTGTATTACTCCCTTTCATCCACTTTATATTCAGTCCAAATGGGGAATTCTAGCTTTTGATCTTTGATCCTAGGTCTCTGGGCTTTTGCCTAAGTTTTGTCATATGACTGGAATCCCCTCCAAACCATCCTTTGAGACCCAGAAGCATTTTCTGAGACCTCACAAACATTTTGTTTTGTAATTCTCTAATGAATTTATATTGCAATATTAATATTTTAGCTCTCTGTATTTGGGATATTGTTGCCTACTAAATTGTCAAAGGAGATCATATTTGTAAAGTGTTTAGCACAGTGCCTGATATTAAGTAGGCATTCAATAGATTCTCATTCTTTTCCCTTCCTTCCTTCCTCTCCCTCCCCTGCATTTAACATCAGGGACTCTGCCATATTTAAATTGTATCTCTCCTCCAGTGCCACATATAGGTGGTGAATATGTTTATCATTGCTGATGTTGCCTGCTGTTTGTGTTTCTTTCAACTGGATGGTCACCCTTATTTTTTGGGGGGGGTGCTTTTCTTTTTTTTGGAGTCTCGTTTGGTCAAAGCTACTCCTCTTTTATAGTCTTTCCCTTCTGCCCTTCAAATTATGGATGTTATCATAGCTCAAGATGAAGACAACTGGAAAGCATTCCAGGAAAGAAAGGAACCATCAGTTTAGAAAATCTGCTTCCTCTAGTTTTCCTCTATGTTTCTACCACCCTCACTATGAGACTAGGCTTCTGAGGAAAATGAAGCAGTTAAAATTCTGACTACTTTCATTATTAGGACTTCTGAGTTATGGGTCCAAGATCTTTCTTCTTTTTATAGAGTTGATCTAAAACCCCTGAGAACCCAAGCAAGTCTCTGAACTAGGGGATCCCAGTCTTGGACACTTGCCCCATTTGGAAAGCCTGAGAATTGCATTTAACTTGGATATCTTCCCTCTTGTCATACAATCCTGTGGCCCTAAAAGCCATACCTCTGTTTTCTGGTTACATGGCCCCTTAAATTATCATGCCGATTCATTTGCCTCCTAAGAAAGGGAGTTGTGGGGCAAGTCCTTGAAGGAAAGAGCTGCTTTTATGTTGAAGACCAAAGCTCAAAGCAGGCAATAGAATAGAGCAAATAAATCTAAGCTAGCCATATAAGTCCTAGTCTCAGTTCCTTCCTCTGCCATTCAAACAACTTTTTTAAATGCCTTGTACTTGTCACTTCACTGTTATCTTGGCAAATGTTTGGGGAGACAGAACAGTTAGTAGAGTGATGGAATAGTCGTCTGTCACTGAGTTCACCCTGGCCTTGTTAAAATTAATTGGAAAGTAAAGTCTCTCAGAGCAGGGACTTTCAGGACACCTTCTCTCATCTCCACCAGCACCAAGTGAGCAGGCCACGTGTGGTGCTAGAATCCTGCTGCCATCATCACTGATGTGACAAATTGGTGTTTCCCCCTCCTGATACCTTGCTTTCTCTTGCCTTTTTTTCCTCTGGGCACTGCCCTCTCAGTTACACTGTACTGCCCCTTCAATAGCCTTCTCAATTTTCCCTTAGTGAGTTCCTTGAAACAGAATTTGACTCTCCCGAGATTGGGTTTCACTGAGGAGAAACCTTCAGCTCCATAGAGGTGTAGATGCTTTAAAACCCTGTCTTACTTACAGAACAGTGGTTAACAAATGAAACAGTGGACTTAAAATGTCTTAACATATTTGATTAAACAAAAGAAACTCAAATTGTTTCTTTAGGGAATTTTGGAAAAGGAACTCCCATGCAATCCCATTTTTCTTTCCCCATTGGAGGTATTTTAAAAAAATTGTGACATTTTCATTGTGGCTGTTGAACCATAACAGAAGGCCATCTCTCTATGGTGGTTTAGGAGTGGTCTTGTTCCCACCTAGAACTTCTTGAGATCCTTGATGGTTCTAAATTCTTTAAGTCCAGTTCTAAGTCCTTACATGCCTGAATTTTATAGGATCTCAAGTATTATCTAACCTTTTTTGGATATCAAATGTTTGAAGATAAAATTAGCATTCAATCCTTATATGATTGGGACTTTTCATGTGAATTAGCCTTGGCTTACCAGTTAGACTGTAAGCCCTCTGAGGGCAGAGGAATTGGAATGTTATATATATATATATATGTATATATATGTATATATATACACATATATATGCATATATATGTATATGCATATATACATATATGTATACACATAACACATGCACACACATATATAATATATATCTATATAAATCCCCTATGGCTCTTAGTATAAAGTTATATACATGAATGTTCAATAAATATTTGTTGAATGAATGTTTCAGGCAAAAGGAAAGGTAGGGAGATCTAATTTCCCTGCTTGTTGAGCTGATTGATGCCATCGGATCCCTGACAGATGTCATCCTGCCAATGCCTTGGCCTCAACTGTAGTCAGGGACTGAAGGACGAATAACCAATGCTCATCCACTGCCTAGGAGACAGCTTGGTTACAGTCTCACAGACTGTGGCCACACTCCAACCTTGAACCAGCTAATTGCTTTAATGGAAATCTTGCCTGGTTGTGATGTCTGGGCTCATGCAAGAGAACGGTCCTCAGGATCTGCAGTGTGAACATAACTTTAGAAGTTTGTTCAATTTTTTCCCATGGGCATAGCATCAATATGCTGGTGTCTTGGAATATTTCCATCAGTGGACACTTGGAGATATAATTGCACTATCAATGTGAACTGTGCTACTTGTAAGTCTCTGGGACGAAACAATACAATTTGCCCTGATATCAGTGTGCTATTGGCATGGTGAATTATTTGACTATGTTGACATGGACTGAAGAATTCATATCCATATGAAATTGAATTCAAATTTGTTGCTTGTCAAGATACAGCAAAGATCCTCTGTATACCAGAATCTATAGCCCCACAAATATTTTCCACCTTTATCCAAATACCTGTATAGTCAGCTCATCCTGTGGAATTATTTGCAAATAACTCCCTGAGTGCCACATTGTCTCATTATACAGTGACCTCAAACTTTTCCCAGAAACAAAGCCCCATCTTTTTAATACCAGTATTCTGCAGATATTTTTTGTATATGTCTTTGAGACATAGAAAACTACAGATTCAAAAGAATAGAAATTGGATATCCTTTAGCAACCAATGGGAAGGCCAGTGGTGTGTGTGAGCAGGCTGCCACACATATTACAAATAAGAAGTTATATAGAATATTCAGGATAAAGGATGTTACCAAAGAAATATATAATCCAAAAAGATGGCTGCTTATGTAGCAAAAAATGAGGGATAGTTAATTGTGGGATAATCCATATTGTCCAGTGGCCTATTTCAGAAGTCAAGAGAAATAGAGGAAGGCTTCCAGGACTCTGGGAACCCCTATGTTCATGAAAGGTCTTGGATGACAGTTTTATAGGTTCATCAGGAATAAGTGTATTGCATCTTCATCCTTGGAGTGGGACATCCACATGGATGAGATCACAGATCTAACAATGAAACTCTGACACTACCTGTGTGACCTTAGATAGGCCACTGACCCTCTCTGAGACTTAGTTCTCTCATGTATGAAATAAAATGATTAGATTTAACAACTCAAACCTATTCTCCTATGAGGTCAACATGAGTTACAAAAAGCACTACGCTTTATTCATCAAATCAATGAAACAAATGCTAAAAAACAAACACCCTCCCAAATAAACCAACCAAAACCCTAAAACCCAAACCCAAAATTCCACAAACCTGGCCGATATTTTTATAGTCGAGATGAAACAATAAGAAGTATGCTATCAACGGATTAAAGAAGGACCACCAAGACAATGGCAGTTCCTGGTGCCTGACCATTAGGATAGTGTCACCTCAGCTTTTGAAGAGCGGCCTGAAGAAGAAGCATAATGCTCTACTTTGACAATGGGAAAAGAACAGGGATATGCTTGAGCCAGCTCTAGCCACCTTGCCAGAGCCCATTGTTAAATTTTCACCATCAGCAATTGTTACCAATCAGCACTGGATTTATTGTTTTGTGATTGTCTAAACTCAAGAAAGTACTAATAATGCAAAAAATTACAAAATGTAATTTCATAAATAAATAATTTTGATCACATTGAATTAAAAAGTTTTTGTACAAACAAACAAAGACAATGCAACTAAAATCATAAGGGTAACAACAAACTGGGAAAAAATCTTTATAACAAAAAACTCTGACAAAGGTCTCATTACTTAAATATATAAGGAGCTAAATCAATTGTACAAAAAATCAAGCCATTCTCCAATTGATAAATGGGCAAGGGACATGAATAGGTAATTTTCAGATAAAGAAATCAAAACTATCAATAAGCACATGAGAAAGGAGAGGAGGTGATGGAGTAGAAGTGAATCTCTAATAATTAGAGATCTCTAATAATTATTATTAGATAATCTCTAATAATTAGAGAAATGCAAATCAAAACAACTCTGAGGTATCACCTCACACCCAGCAGATTGGTTAAAATGACAGCAGGATAGAATAATGAATGTTGGAGGGGATGTGGCAAAAATGCAGACTAAACTTAAAGGTGTTCATGCATACATTTTCCTCTCCAGAGGTCCCATTTGCTAAATATTTACCAGCATACTCTGGTAGTATCTTATTAACATTGCTTGAGCTCAGCAGGGATGCAGTGGAAAGCACAAGAAATAAAGTCAGCACCAGACTGGAGGCTTGATGAATGCAGGCTAATAATAAGAATGGTATTGGCAAAGCTAGGTGGCTCAATGGACACTTCCTAGCTGTGTAACTATGGACAAGTCACTTAACTTCAATTGCCTAGCCCTTTTACCTCTCTTCTGCCTTGGAATTGCTACTTAGTATTGATTGATTTTGGAATTGGTGGAATTGATACTTAATATTCTTAGACAGAAGCCAAGGGTTAAAAAATATATATCAGCCTCTTGAAGGCAGGACTGTATATTTGCCTTTCCTTGTGTCTAGAGCACTTAGCACAATATCTGGCATCCAAGAGAATCTTAAAAAATGCTTGTTGACTGACTGACTGATTAACATTTGGGTAAACATTGTAAATGGACAATGAGTTAAGCCCAGAATTGAGGGAGTAGAGGAATACAGATTGGACTGTTTTTGGGAAATGTCAAAGCTATTTCAATGCCCCTTACCTTTTCCCAGAAACATAGGTGCAGCTTCCAACCAGAGATATTCTTTCAAGGATAATGTACAGCTTTTGAGTTGTAAAACATGAATAGAAGGGAGAGATCATCAGGGGTCTGTCACCTGAAAGTGTGGAAATTTACTCAGCTTATCTTGTGAAGGTCACCCCCTTATCCTGAGAGGAACTTTTTGGTTGCCAGACAGAAGTGGGGTTGGGCAGCCAGAGGACTAGAGAAAGAGAAATGATGGGATTTATGTGAGAGGAGGTACTTATGAAAAGAGCAAGATGAGTAATGTTTCTAATGTCGCAGCTGTGGCCATCTGATGGTCATTCCCTGGTCTCCCTTTGGTTTAGCAAACTCTTGTGACATATTGAGCCCAGGATTTTTCTAAGATGTATTCCTGCTCCTCCTTCTTCTTCCCTCTCATTTCTCCTTCTTCTTTCTCTCCCCTTCTGCTCCTCCCCATTTCCCTGTTTCTCTTCTCTCCTCTCTTTCTTATCAGTCTTTTCTTCCCCTCTCTATTCTCTTCCTCTTTTCTCTTCTCCTTTCCCTCTTCCCTCTGTAGTTATCTCCTTCTTCCTTCCATTTTCTTCTTCTTTCTTCTCTTCCCTCGCCCTTTTCTCTTTTTCTTCCCTGACATGCTTTTCCTTTTTTTCTTCCCTCTCCTTTCTCCTTCTGTTCTCTTCCATTTTCTTTTCTACTCACTTCTACTTCATCACCTCTTCTCTCTATTCTTTTCTTCCTCACTTCCTGTCTATGCCTGTCACCTTCCTCTCTCCTCTTTTCTCTTCCTCTCCTTTTATTCCCTCTTACTTTCCTCCTCTCTTCCATTTTCATTTCCTCAGTCTTTCATTATTTTCTCTCACTTTCTATCTTCCTCCCTTTTCTTCTCCTTTCTTCCTTTCCTCTTTTCTCTGTCTTCCTCTCTTCTTTTCCCCTGCTCTTCTCTTCTTCTCTTCCCATTCTTATCCTCATTTTATCTTCTTTTCTGAACCATGTTCTGAGTTTGAATCAGGTTTGGAGGAAGATTTTTATTTGGATCCCTTAAAGAACTCCCCAATGGCATTTCTGAGATGCACCCCACCCCCCATCCTTTCCACCCAGAATAAACATAAATGTGCTAATTTTGAAGACATTTGTTGATACACTATTAAAAAGCATGATCTGTTTTCTGCTTCTGGGTAAAGAGGGGAGCCGCAATCTTTCGTGGCTGTGTCAACGTAGCCCATGTTATTATGTACAGATGCGCCAGCTGCAAGTAGACATTATCTCTTTCATAGTGCTAAGCACTTTACAGTGGGTCACTGAGGTGCAGCTCTCAACCAAAAGATCTAATTGCAATCCTTTTATGTTCTCTATGATTGCAGGTTTCTCCAGCACTATAAACAAATAGTAATCAACTAAACCTGTTACCTCTGAGTAGAGATGTCACGATATGAAATATTAACTGCTCAAAATACAGTAATGATGGTTTAAAACGTATTTGTTTCTTGAAGGTAAAAAAACACACACACATACACAGAAGAGCAGGAATGTGTGAGAGCTGGAAAGCTGAAGAGCCCTCTAGCTCTTCCCCCTCCCCAATAAAATGAAAAATTGTGTCTGAATACAGCATGTTTTATGTGGTCAAATATAGTGTAAATATTGTGTACATCCTAAGCCATAGTAACAATATATTAGCAAAATCGCCAATGAACCTGATTTTGATGATGTTTTTATGTTAACTCCAGTCAGACATATTTTGTGGTAGGTCTAATTCACCCCAGATTAATCCATTTGTATTCCTATAACCCATTCAGCCCACTCTGTCTTCTCCCTTCCAGGGAACTTAGACACAAAGTCCAAGTCCATGGTACAGGAGATGCCATTTGATCTGCCAAAGGAAGGTTTGAGTTCTTCTCTCCAGATGGAATAAGGGACAGGAGATGTATGAGTGAGTACTGGTCTGGGGTTCTTCAGAGTCAAAGCAGTTTGCATTTTGAGCCCACTCTGTGTCCTTCTCTTCAACTTTAGCCTTCTCATTTTCCTGACTGTCTTTTCCCTCTAGGGATACTTGATCATTCATCTTGGCAGAATCAGCACAATTATATATAAAGGGGGAAGTTGATTGATTTTTACTCAGTCAAGTCATTTTGAAAATACTAATAAGAGTCACCATTTACATAGTGCTTTATGGTTTACGCAACACTTTACATATGTTATCACCTTTGATCCTCACAATAGCACAATGGTGTTATCATTATTCCCTTCTTACAATGAGAAAATTGAGTCTGATAGACTTTAAGTGACTTTCTCAGGATCACACAGTTAGTAAGTGTCGAAGATAGGATATAAACTTAAGTCTTCCTGATTCCCACTCTAGCACTCTATTCCCTATATCACCTAAATGCCCTCTCATCTTTAAAAAAAATAATAATAGCATGTTTAATCAATCATTCAATCAGTCACTGGCTTAATCAGTCACCTTGTTTTAGATTTTTTCACATGATACTTTGTCCAACAATGCTTTTTCCATCTTGTACTTACATAGTTGAATTTTTAAACTCTTTACCTTCCATCTTAGAATCAATATTGTGTATTAGTTCTAAGGCAGAAGAGCAGTAAGGACTGGGCAATGGAGTTAAGTGACTTGCCCAGGGTTACATGTCTAGGAAGTGTTTGAGGTCAAATTGGAACCCAAGGTTTCCTGTCTCTAAATCTACTGAGCCACATAGTTGTCCATCCCAGTGGATTTTTTTGAATCAAGTTTTAAGACTCCTGTACTCCTGTCCTATGCAGTGTCCCAAAGTGCAATTGTCTTGCCTCCATTAAAAACCTTTGTTGTTGCTACTTTGGTAGTTCTCTTCTAAATCTATGAACCTCCATGTTCTAGCAAAGTATGGGGGACTCTCATCTCCCTCTTCAGAAGACTTTTCTACTCTTAATAAAGTTAACTTTGTTGCTGCTCTGACAAAATGATGACACATATTGAGCTATCAGTGCAGTAAAATTCTTAGATCTTTTTTGTATGACACCTTCTCCAACAATGCTGTCTCCATCTTGTACTTGTGCAGTTGGTTTTAAAAATCTAGTTGTAGGACTTTATCTTTAAATTCAATTTTTTAGATATGTATGCATATGTGCATATATAATATATTCCTAACTATATAGATAGCTAAAGGCATTTATGTGCATGTACATGAGAGATCACAGATTCATTCATTATATATATTCAGGAGGGTAGTGGAGCCAACCTCCAACAGAGAGTTGATTGTTAAATTTTGTGACTCTGTTTAATGCAGATTAAATTTATAATTGCATTATGCATAAGTTTTTTTGGGGAAGAGCCATACATAGATGTATATGTGAGATCTCAGATCCATCTGAATATTATATTTGTGTGTATAATAATAAGTAGCATATACGTATGTATATGCACATATACATACACGTACTACATATATTCTACTTTAAGATTTGCTAAGCACTTTTCATGTTGTCTCATTTGATCCTCATAACAACCTTTGTTTTAATTACTTTATTTATTTACTTTATTTGTTATTCTCACTTTATAGATGAGAAAAATAAGAGATTGAAGAGTTTGAATGACTTGTTTAGGATCACACTTATATTCATTATTGGTGGGTGGAGTGGGGGATATGAATTGACTTCAAGTCCAGCATTCTGTCTACTGTACCAGTTAGTCAGACTTTATATAGTGTGTTCTAATTGTCTATTATTTGCCAGGCATTATGCTAAATGCTGGAGCTATAAAGTAAGTCAAAAGATAGGTCCTAGTTTCTTTCTTTTTAAGAAAATTATTTATTTGTTTATTCATTATTAAATTAAAATATTTTAAAATACCCAGTTAACTACCTTTCTCCTTTTTCCCCATTGGAGAATCCTTTGACAAAAAAAGATATATGTGTATATAAAACTATGTCTTACTTATCTCTTTTTATCAGTCCTTTCTTTGGAGGTGAAATCAAACAAGTCATTCTTCAAACTCTATTTCTCTTGCTGTATCTAATGTTCTCTTGATTCTTCTCATTTCACTTTTCATAATTTCATGTAAGTCTTTCTGTATTTAAAAAAAATTAACCTGATAATCATTTCTTATGGTGAAATTGTATTCCACCACAATCAAATACCAAAAGTTGTTTAGTTATTTCCCAATTGATGGACATTCCCTCCATTTCCAGTTTTTTACCACCATAAAGAGAGGTCCTAAAAATATTTTAGAACATATAGATTCTTTTCTATTTTTCTGATCACCTTAGGAAATAAATCTAATAGTGATACTGTTGGATCAAAAGGTACACAACAATTTTATAACTCTTTGGACATAATTCCAGATTGCTCTCCAAAATAGTTGGGTCAGTTAATAGTTCTACCAACAGTGTATTAGTGTCTAATACACTGTGTCTCCATTTTTCCACATCACCCCAACATTTGTCATTTTGCTTTTTTATCATTTCAGCCAATCTGATACATGTGAGATATATCAGAATTGTTTTAATTTGTATTTCTCTAGTCATGGATGATTTGGAGCATTATATATAGCTTTGATATCTTTATCCAAAAACTGTCTGTTCATTTAGGAATTTGACAAAATTCTCTATATATTTTAGATATGAAACATCTGTTTGAGAAACTATCTATAAAATCCCCCTACCCTAATTTTCTTCTTTTCTTCTAATCGTGGCAATATTAGTTTTATTTGTATAAACCCTTTTTAATTTAATGTATTCAAAATTATCCAGTTTATATCTCACAATGCTTTCTTTCTTGTTTATTCATAAATTTTATATTCATATACATATATACTCACAGAGATATATGTACGTATGTATGTATATACCCAAAAGGACCTGTGATCTCATTATTTCAGTAGTTTCCAACAATGATGCATATTATAAGTCATCTATCCCTGCCCATCCTGTGTAACTCTTGTTTACACCCTTCTCAAAATTTGCCACAGGGAGTCCACCCAACATGGCTGAGACTTTCCTTGATGCCTTCTAAAATTGAGAAGGTCCCAATATAGTACTCTGGATGCCCATTTATCATCCTTTGTTCTTATCATGTGACCAGCCCGAATACTCCTCATATTATAAAACTCAACGGTAACATTTTTTACTTGTTTGTCTTTTGAGTTCTTCAGTTTTCCAGTCTCCTTACACTTACCATGAACCTATCCATTACCCTCTGTGCATTACTCATTTTTTCAGAGGTAGTGATGGACCAGATCCTAATGTCATAAAGTAACACTGGTAAAGTAAAGAAATGCAGAGATAAGTCTTTGTTTCCATGAGAGGTTTGGGGTTAATAAAGTAGGACTGTAGTTCTCCAGGAAAAAAAATATAGACTGGAGTGGGAAAATGGGGATACTAATACACTGTTGGTGGAGCTGTGAACTGATCCAGCCATTTTGGAGAGCAATTTGGTATTATACTCACATTGTTATACTGTTGCCAAGTCTGTTTTCCAAGGAGATCAGGGAAAAAGGAAAAGAACCTATATGTTCCAAAATATTAAGAGCCGCTCTCTTTGTTGTAGAGAGGAACTAGAAATTGAGGGGAAGCCCATCAGTTGCGGAATGGCTAAACAAATCATGCTGTGTGATTGTGATAAGATAGAATTGTACTATAAAGAACAATAAACAAGTTTAATTTTAAAACTTTGAAAGAAGTATGCTAGATGATGAACAGCACAATGAGTAGAACCAAGAGAACATCATACACAGCTACAGATTTAATTCTTGAAGAATAAATTGTGAATGTTATTTCTATACAGTGAACTAAGAAGTAGAAACGTGAGATATAATTTGTATGAACATGCTGTCTCTCAGATGATTCCTTTTGTGATGCAGAGAGGAGGGGAAGAGCTGGGACACTTGCGGATAAATTCTATTTATAACAATAATAAATTATTTTTAAAAATCAGTCTGCTTTTCTCTTCTTGTTCAACCCTAGATTCATCTTGTGTGCATATGTGAATATGTGTCCAAATGCACGCATGTGTTTATAAATGTAAACATACCATATACAAACATACATGTTATTGTTCAGTTGTTTCAGTCGTATATGATTCTTTATGACCCCATTTGTAGTTTTCTTGGCAAAGATATCGGAACAATTTGTCATTTCCTTATTGAGCTCATTTTACAGATGAGGAAAATAGTGTTAAAGTAACTCCCAGGGTCACACAGCTAACAAGTGTCTGAGGTCAGATTTGAACTCAGGAAGCTGAAACTTCTCACTCCAAGCCTGGTACTATATCCTTTTGTACCATCTAGATCAGTGATTCCCAAAGTGGGCGCCACCACCCCCTGGTGGATGCTGCAGCGATCCAGGGATGCAGTGATGGCCACAGGTGCATTTATCTTTCCTATTAATTGATATAAAAATTAAAAAAATTAATTTCCAGTGGGCTAAGTAATATTTTTTCTGGAAAGGGGGCAGCAGGGCAAAAAAGTTTGGGAACAACTGATCTAGATGTTCTATACATACATGTATATACACACATGAGTATATACATACATAAGTGTAGTCATTATGTACATTATTCTTCAATTCTGCTAGCCTGGATATGGTGGTCAATTTTTCACCCAAATCATCTAGTTTGCCCACCTGAGTCTTCTGTGTTTGTCTGAGGCTATGGAATGTCAATTTTTCCTTAAAGTTTTGTGTGATGGTGCTCAGTTTCCCTATGTTTGCTCCTGACTGAGTTTAGTTTCTCTTCAATTAGCAGGTGATGACAAATTGACATTTAGTCTTCTGTGATTGCTTCAAGAGAATACATGCCTTGTTATGCTAAACTTTGAGTTCATTGAGGGCAGGGCTATGTCTCCTGCTTCTTTTGTTGTCAATGAGATAATGTATGCAAAGTGTTTTGTGAACATTAAAACCCTATGCCAGTGTCAATTCTTCATCTTGTAGAACCTCTGATCTGAAGGAACCTCAGAGATCATCTAGTCCAGTGCTTCCCAAACTTTTTTGGCCTACTGTTCCCTTTTTAGAAAAAAAAATATTACTTAGCCCCCTGGAAATTAATTTTTTAAATTTTAATAGCAATTAATAGGAAAGATAAATGCACCTGTTGCCATCACTGCCTCCCGGATCGCTGCAGCACCCACCAGGGAGCAGTGATGCCCACTTTGGGAATCACTGAATTCTAGTCCAACCTGTATGTGAATGAGAATTTTCTTCTATATATGCCTGACAAATGGTCAACCAGTCTTTACAAGTAGATGGTGAGGGTGAATCTTTTATCACTGACAGTTATCCCAATTATAACGAAGTTTTTCACCATGTCAAGTCTAAACTGACCCCTTTGTACTTCCATTCGTTGTACCTCATTCTGCTATCTGGAAAAAAGTAAAATAGATCTCATCCCTCTTTCATATGGCAGCCCTTCAGATACTTGAAGACAACACTGGTTGTTTCCATGTTGTTTTCACCACTGGACTGTGAGCTCCTTGGGGGGTGGAGATTATCTTTTGCCTTTGTATCCCTAATGCTTAGCACAGAGTCTGGCTCATAGTAAGTGCATAGTAAATGCTAGTTGACTGAGCATCACATCTGACCTTTGAGTCTTCTCCAAGCTGTGTATCCCCAGGTCACAGACTCATAGAATTTGAAGGTTGGAAGAGACCTTAGTGGTCAAATAATACAAATGATACACAAAAGGAATTCCCCACTAGAACATACCTATCAAATAGTCATTCAGTGTCTTCTCAAAGACCACCAAAGAAGAGTTCCCCAGGCAGTCCATTCTACCTTGGGATAACTCTAATTAAAAGGAAATCTTTCCTGATATCAAACCTATATCTGACACTGAAATTGCCACCCACTGCACCCAGTTTTGTCCTTTGGTGCCAAACAGAACAAATCTAATCTCTCCTTCACACGATGTCCTTCAAATACTTGAAGGCTATAGCCCTGCTCCTTCTGATTCTTCTCTTCTCCAGCCTTCCTTTCACCCCCCTCCCCCACAAGTTCCTTCAATCAATCCTCATATGACATAGACTTGAGGTCCTTTAGCATCCTGGTTGTTTCTTTTGGAGACACTTCAGCTAATACAGAAATAGAATATTCTCCAGTTTTACCATTATACTTCCCAAAAAATGGTATTTTGAACTGAACATAATATCACCTCTGTGGTCTACACTGGTCTAAATCATCACCATGAAATTGTGATTAGAATTGGAAGGTACCTTTAAAATAGCCTATTTTAATGGTCTTATTGTCAAAATAAGGAAATTGTGATTACAACAGCATCATGGTTTTCTTTGTTGTCCCAAAACATTTTTTCCAAAGGTTGAGGTCCTGGGACACCAATTCCAAGGACCCTAAAACCTTCTGATATATGTTGATTGTCCAGTAGATACTTCTCCATGTCCTCTGTTCTTTCTCTTCCTACCTCCTTCCCTCCCCATTTCCCCCTCTAATCCTTCAGGAGAAAATGCTAGTATTCTTTTAATGAGACCCACCATATATTTTTCTTCTATAGCTTTGTTCCCTTAATACCATGCATCTGGTTAATTCAGTCAAAATATTCTATGGGGGTGAGGTGGAGGCAAAGAAAAGAGGGAAAGACAGTCAATCAACTTTTTGGGGGGGGCAGAGTCATGAGGAGGAGAAAGAGGTCATTGTATAGACCAAAAAACCAGCTAATTTACTCTTTTTCACTTTTCAACCCATAGTTCTGGCATCCTATAAACACAGTCTGTGTGAATGTCTCTGTGTGTCTATGTTTTCTTTTCTTTTAAGTTCCATCATGTTCTTGCTTGTGATGTAATGATCCTGGCTTTATTCTTTTGAGGAAATGTAGGGAAATAGCTTGTGCCAGCTGGGATCATTGGGATGGGGGTTTTCTCCATCAACTACTTGGCAAGATGCATGAATGGAATTATCTGTGGGTCAGCATTTAACCCAAAGAGATCCATGTGGCTCTCACACAGGGGAACACTGTCAATCATTTCTCCTGGGGAGCAAAGAAAAATGGTGGGGTTGGGGAAAGATGGGTGGGGTCAAATTGGCTTGGAAATAGGCAGTGGGTTCTTTTTCCTTTAACACGGATGTAGGGTAATTAGCAAAATGTGTATGGGTTTTTTATCCATATTCATACATCCTTTTCCACAAGTATAAACAATCCAGCCTCTATTATTTTCTTGCTTTTGTAACTCCCCCTTCCCCCCACCACCTGCAGAGCACTAGGGCTGCTCCCGCTTTGGAGAAGTGAAAGGGGCTTGTCTGCTACACTGCCTATGGATGGAGAAGAAGATTCCATCTAAGAAGAGGAAGACCAGCTTGGCCATTTGTGTTGCTCGTTTTTAACTCTTCGTAAAGCACTTTATCTGGTTCTTAAAACAAACAAACAAACAAACAAAATAAAACAAAAACCCAAGAAACAGTTTTGTGAGCAAGGTAGAGCAGCAATTCTCATTTGAAAGATGCAGAAACTAGTCCATAGATCTAATAAGTACCTTACCTGACGTTGCTTGACTAGCTAGAAATAAGACCTATTTAATCTCAGCTTGGGCTTCTCTGAGCCTTAGTTCTCCCAGTTGTCAAATGGGGATAATGTACCTATTTTTGCATGCTTTTTATTTATTTATTTAAATTAATAGACTTTATTTTCAAGTATCTCTACCCTTCCATCTCCTTCCCACATAACAGAAGGAATCATCTGGGATATCTCTCTCTCTCTCTCTCTCTCTCTCTCTCTCTCTCTCTCTCTCTCTCTCTCTCTTCTCTCTCTTCTCTCTCTCTTTTTCTCTCCATATCTATCTATCTATCTACCTATCTATTTATCTATCTATAATGGGAGAGAGATTATGTCTTTTAGGTTTTCATTTTTCGTTCATTCTGTGGAGGTGCTGTTGACAAGTTATTCTTCAGATATTAAATCTGGAGCTGTATATTCTCTTGGTTCTACTCATTTCTTTGTTCATTATCTCTTGTACTTCTCTCCAAGTTTTTTAAAATTAGTCTGCTCATTGTTTCTTATGGCACAGTAGAATTCCATCATAATCATATAAGACAATTTGTTTAGCCATTCCCCAACTGATGGGCATCCCCTCGATGTCCAGTTCTTTGCCACCACAAAGAGAGCTGCTCTAAACATTATGGAACATATAAGTTCTTTTCTTTTTTTCCCTAATCTCCTTGGAAAACAGACCCAGCAATTGCATCACTGAGTCTGGGGGATAATATGTAGTCTACCTCTCAAAATTATTTTGAATAATGTTTGGCAAACACTCTGTTAACCATGTGATTGTTATTATTATTTTCATTAGTCTCTGGTGCCTAGTTCCTGGCTCAAATAATACTATTGATCTCTCATTATCCTTCCTGTTCTCTACCACTGAGGCAATGAAATCAGAAAGGAAGAAGAATGGAGTCTTCCCCTTCAGAGAGCTGGATATGGAGACAAGAAGACTTGAGTTTGAATCTTGACATAGACCCTTGGTAGTTGTATGACTGTAGGCAAGTCACTTAACAGCAAACACAAAATGAGATAACATGTAAAGCTTAAAGCACTATATATAAATGCTAGATATTGTCATTAGAATTATGTTACCTTCTCATGGATATCTATTTTGATGAGCTGACAGTCCTTCTAAAGGAGGAGGAGGCCTGCTTTTGTGCCAGCCTGTGGCCATGCCTAGTTGCCTACAAAGCTTCCTCCTGCCTGACCCAATGGCAATGCTGTGGGATTGTTCACCATCTCCTCAGAAGGCTTATGATGCAGCAGTCTAGGAGGATATGGCACATACCCAGGCATGCTACTGTATGCAATCACTCCTGCAGGGTAGTGAATAAGAGACAACTAAAGGGCTTTATAGGAAGACAAAGAAAGGAAGTAATATTTCCAACTGAGGGTAATCACTGGCAGCAGGTAAACCTTGGTAATTAAAATATTTCCTGGGAGAAGTCAAGAAACCTTAAACTCTCAGTACCTCTTTCAACTAGTAGCTTATCTTATTTGGTTTTTTGATCTTTTTTTTTTTTAATAAATGAAGATAACTCATTGGTTCCTCACAACAATCCTGTGAGGCAGGTGCTAGTGGTATCCCCATTTTAGAAATTGGAAATTGAGGCTAAAAGTGATGAATTCCTTTGCCCAGGGTTACACAATTAGTAAGTGTATGAGGCAGGATTTGAACTCAGGTCTTCCTCACTCCAGGAATAGAGCTCTACCATGCTTTCTTTTTAGAAGGAAGGCATTGGATAAAATCTAAGTACCTTGGGAACAGGGACTATTTTGATTATGTTTTTGTATCCCCCAGTGACTGGCTTACAAAATAAGCACTTAATACTTATTAAGCTTATTGATTGATTAGTCCCATAAAGCAACAAGATAGCTAAAATGGATAAAGTACTAAACCTGGAGTCAGAAGCACTTGCATTCAAATCTGGTCTTGATAGGTGGCTAGATGGCTCCGTAGACTGAGAACCCAGCCAAGCGATGGGAGGTCCTGGGATCAGATGTGACCTTAGACATTTCTTAGTTGTGTGTCCTTGGGCAAGTTACCGAACTCCCAGTGCCTAGCCCTTACCATTTCTCTGCCATGATACCAATACACAGGATTGATTCTAAGGCAGAAAGTAAGCGTTTTAAAAAAAAATCTAGTTTCAGACACTTGTTAATTATTTGAACATGAGTAAGTCATTGTCACTTAATCTGTTTGCCTCAGTTTCTTAATCTATAAAATGGAGAATAATCTCTACCTCTCAGGGTTGTTTTGAGGATCAAAAGAGATAATAATTGTAAAGCACTTAGCACAGTGTCTGGAACATGCTAAGTACTATATAAAGGCTAGCTATTATTATTCTATTAACTTTCCCTGGATCTGGATGAAATTTTAGATTCAAATAAAAAGTATTTATTGAGAACCTACTGTGTACCTAGCACTGTGTTATATGCTATGTGGTTACAAAAACAAAAATCCCATGTCTGCTTTTATAACTTAAAGTCCTGCTAGGAAGACAAGATCCATGAAAAAATTAGCTAACAATATGAGACATTATAGAATTTAGTGTTAAATTGAATGAAGTGATAGAAAAGTAGTAGCACTATACATCTCTTCTCAGATAAGGAGAGAGGCCATCAAACTTTAGATGAGCTTTTTTTTTAAACCCTTACTTTCTGTCTTAGAATCATTATTGTGTATTGGTTCCAAGGCAGAAGAGTGGAAGGGTAGGCAATGGTGGTTCAGTAACTTGCCCAGGGTCACACAGCTGGGAAGTGTCTATGGTCAGATTTGAACCCAGGACCTCCCTTCTCTAGGCCAGACTCTCTATCTACTGAGTTGTCTAGTTGTCCCCAAAATGGGTTTTTAGAGGTTGATTAAAATTTGAGTTTCCTTTGGCTATTGAATTTAATTTAGTATAAACTGTAGTGAAAAGTTCTTAATTTTTATTTTTTATATCATAGAGACCTTGGGCAGACTGGCAAATCTTCCTACTTTCCTTCTTTCCTTCCTTCCTTCCATCCTTCCTTCCTTCCTTCCTTCCTTCCTTCCTTCCTTCCTTCCTTCCTTCCTTTCTTTTTCCTTCCTTCCTTCCTT
>NC_058131.1:112391160-112431722 GCF_016433145.1 Gracilinanus agilis | reverse complement strand
TCCAACTACACAATTTTGCTTAAGGTGAGGAGTGCTGTAGGGATTAATCATTTTGGCTTAGAAGTAGCAAAAAAAGTTTTAACCACATAAAATCTTTGTGGTGGAAGGAACGTTTGAGGTCATTTAGTCCAACCTTCTCCTTTTCCCTGTGACGAGACAGTGTTTACTTGTTGTTTCTGCTATTTTCTAATCAGGCTGAAGTAGAGAAGTGACAAGAGGTGGGGACTGAAGAATGGAGCAGAAGTAGAGCTATCAGAATAAGGATTGCCAGCCAGGGGCATACAGACCCCTTTAGATATTACCATCCCCAGTTGGCAGATGAAGAAAACAAGGCTCAAAGAACTTTGTGTCTTGCCCAGTCACAGGCCCAGTTGGTGATCATCAGGACCGCAGCACAGGTTTCTTGATTTTTAATTGGCTAAGTGGTACTCTTCCCACCACACTAGAATGTCTAGTAATTGAGAGAGGATTTACTTCAGTTGATTTCTATTGAAATCTATAAAGTTTCTTATTCACAGGAATCAATTATTATTTTTTTTGTTGATGCACACACTGTATCTGGTCTTATGTGAGGTTTACCAAGGGAGGAAAACAAAACCCTAATTTACCAAATTAGATAGCTAAAGTTCGAAAATCTATCAACCCAATGAGAGGAAGACCTAAGTCAACCTAACTCTTAGGGGTAGATTGGAAGAAGCAGTCATCAGTGTGATACGCTAATCTGCTTCAATAGATCCTTAATTTCATTAAGTTGGGTTACTGATAACAGCCCATCTCTGTCTTCTATCCCCTGAAATTCTTCCACGTTCTCTCATGGATTCTCTCTAGAGCAGTGATTCCCAAAGTGGGCGCCACCGCCCCCTGGTGGGTGCTACAGTGATCCAGAGGGGCGGTGATGGCCACGGGAGCATTTATCTTTCCTATTAATTGCTATTAAAATTTAAAAAAAATTAATTTCCAGGGGGCTAAGTAATATTTTTTCTGGAAAGGGGGCGGTAGGCCAAAAAAGTTTGGCAACCACTGCTCTAGAGGATCTACCAATGTATTTGAGACCTTTGTTCAGGTCTTTTTCTATATTATGAACACCAGTGCAGCCCTTGGGCAGTCCATTTGTTATGCCTGGCTGACCCTCCCTAACCTTGTTTGTGATCTATAAAATGAAGGGTTTCGACTTAATGGCCTCTAAGGTCTCTGCCAGCTCTGAATGGATGATCCTATGATTATATGGTTCTCAGATGATCTCTCTCATGCCATTTCTTGCACAGAGGTCATCACTGAAAATAAGCAGCTGTCTACTTAAGCCCACCATGTGACTCTCCACTGCCCTTTGGGTCACCTGTCACCTTCATTCTTCAGAGACTGTTGCATTCCAATCAAAATTATTAAAAAATATATAGTAGTAGAGAGAATATGTGAATAGAGTCTCAATATAAGACTCAATTTAAAAAGTACAACACATACACTTTAAATTACATGCTCAAGACTGTTCTAGGTACTGTGGGGTGAACACACGTGCATGCAAGCACACACACACAAATATATGAGAGGAATTAGGAATTTCCCTGTGATGTATGGGATCAGGACAACTCTCATTTTCTTACTCTAAGATTTACATTCAAACAAATATTATAATGTTTCTTATTTCATCAGTGCTGATATCCCTTCCACATATGTAAAGTTCACAACCTTTCTGTGGACAACAATAGTAACAAAATTCATCATTCTTCTTGTAATCAGAAAGGCAGATAGGCAACAAGTATTTTTGAATCACCTACAAAGACACTTTGTAAAGCAGTGGAGATACAAGTATAAACAACAGGAATGGCAGCCCCTCTTCTTGAGGAGCCTACAATGTAATAGGGAAACACAGAAAAGGGAGAAAAAACTGAAGGAGCCTGGGAAATTGGGACATTGATTTGGACTAGAACTCATGGCTAGAATTTGCAAAAATGGAGAGATGGAGGTGGGAAATGCATTCCAGGAAGATGGGAAGGGGAGAACAGAGGGAAGAATAAAGTTAGCAAAGATTTAATGATAAAAATAACAAAATATGACAACAAAAAAGCCTTAAAATCATGCTTTAAGGTTTGTTCTCTATTACTGTGGTATCCTTGTAATTCATAACAGGGGTCTGGTTGCCTTGCTCTTCTAACTGATTCATCTGCTTGAATAACTCTTGTTATGGTGTGTGTGTGGGGAACTCTGTTTTGTGAAGCACTTCATTTCATTTTTGGTTGCCACTAAATTTAAAAAATTTCACTGTAGAGTTGTCTCTCTGTAACTTCTATACATTGAATCTGGCAAAAAGAATAAATTCTATGCAGATAGGTATGGGGTGTTCCCAAAGTCTTAGTGCAATTTAAAGCTCTTTTTTTAAACCTTATTTTCTACCACTCCTCTTCACAAACTTTTCATTTTTTCCAAACTGTTCTATTTTTTCTCCTTCAATTACAAACTCATTCAATTCATAAAAAAAATTATTAAGCATTATGTGCCAAATACTGTGCCAAGTACCTAGGATTATAATTTTAAAACAAACAAAAACTAATTCCTGACTTCAAAGAGCTTATATTCTAAAGGGGGAAAGAACAGATACACATTCAATACATACAGAGTAATTGGAAAATAGCCTGTGCATTCCTGACTTTATTCTTGCCTAGCATGTCTTCTCATTTCCTTTCTGCCTCTCCAGAATCCTAGCAGCCTTTGAAGCTCAGCTGAAGCTTATCATTCCAATCTTGTAGTGACCTCTTCTCTGAACTGGAGAGAACTGCTTGTCTGTTAAACTAATTTGTTTCCTAAATGTAATCTATTTGGTGCCATCTCTTGGATTGTAGTCTTCCATTTTTATTGAACTTTCATACCATTAATTTTTTAGGCAGTTAGAAAGTCTATTGGATAGAGTGCTGACCTGGAGTCAGGAGACCTGAGTTCAAATGTAGCCTCAGATATTTACTGGCAAATCACTTAACCTATCTGCTCAGTTTCTTCAGCTGCATCATGGGGCTAATAAGAGTACCTATCTCACAGGGTTATTGGGAGGATCAAAGGAGATTATTTTTGAAAAGTGTTTAACATAGTACCTAGTACATAGTAGGTGCTTAATAAATGTATATTCCTTTTTCCATTTAGCTTTTTGTGTACCTACGTGGTATTTCTCCAGCTTAGTTTTAAGCCCTTTGAGTTCAGAATTTTGAAGGACCTTAGAGAGACCATCTAAGTCTTGTCCATACCTGAACAAAATCCCTTCAACAGCACTCTTAATCCTGACATGTGGTCATTCAGCTTTTGTTTGATGATCTCCAAAGATGGTAAGCCAATTATCTCCTAGGGCAACCAGTTCCATTTCAGGAACTCTGTCATTGTTCAGAACTCTATCTTTTTATCAAGTCTAGATTTGCCTCTTTTCAGCGCCTATCCCTTGTTTCTGGTTCTGCCACTTGGAGCCAGGCAGAACAAATCTCATCCTTCTGTATGACAACCTTTCAAATATTTGAAGACAACTGTATTCCTACTAATTTTTTTCTTATCCAGGTCAAACTCCTTTCTTTCCTTATGATCTTGGCATGGTGTTGAGACCCTTTACCATCCGCATTGCCCTCATCCACAAACTCTTTGACTTATCTATATTCCTTCTAAAATATGGTACCCCAAACTAAATATGGTATGTCAGGTATGGTCTGATCAGGGAAGAGAATCAAGTCTCCATCGTTCCCCTAATCTTGATCTTATATTTCTCTTAATGTGGCCTAGAAGCACATTAGCTGTGTTTGACTGATATAGCTACTCATATTAGCTTGCTACCTACTAAAACCTGTAGGTCTTTTTCAGACAAATTTCTCTCTACCCATGCTTCCCCATTTTGTTCTTGTGAAGTTGATGTCTTGATCCCAAGTATAAGATTACATTTATCCCCATCATATTTAATCTCATTAGATTCAGCCTTCTCTTGTAGCCAGTAGAAATCTTTTTGAATTCTGACTCTGTTATAACCTATCTCTTTTGTCTTTGTGTCATCTTCAAACAAAATCAGCCAGCTATTCATAGTCTTTCTATCCACTTAGATCAGGGAGCTGGCCCTTTCTACTTTGGATCGCCCACAGGGCGTTTACCAGTCACTCAATAAATATTTGTTGAATGAATAGCAAATTCAACTATCCTCTATGTATCTTTGCTTTGCTCATGGACCAGAAGTTACTATTTTCACCTCTTTTAGAGGTTAGTGAGATAGCAAGACAGACAATCTTGTACTTATATCTCTATATCAGTGGGGACATTTTTAGAAAGGACACTTACCTCTGCATCTGGTTTCAGCAGCTGCCTGTGGATGTCTGACCATGACGCATCTTGTACCTTAGCTACATCTTATCCTTTGATTGCCCAAGTCTTACCTGCCCCTGCCTGATGAACTCATTGCTTCTACTCTCAGGACATTATTTTTGAGGAGAAGTGATGATGAGTGAAGGATACCGGTGATGAAGGGGGACAGAGAAGAAGTGTACAGTGAATATGTGTTCTCCAAAAATATTGTTGAAATAATTCCATGTAAAACCATTTGAATCTAGAAGCTTGGCTACAGAGTTTATTCTTCTCCTAAAACCCCAAAGGCAGAGAGAGTAGCTTGAAAAAAAAAATCACTAAGAAGCCCTTAACCTTGTAACATACAGTTTTTGCTAAAAATATATATTAATAATATATTATTGAGCGAGCATAGATGAAGAAGGCCAGGGAGAGAGTAAGCAATAAGAGTGTGAGCAAGGTCAGTGCTCTTTGCCCGCGGACTCTACAATCAATAAGATCTGGTCAATAACTGCTTTATTACTACACTACCACCTGGAGCAAAATCATTTTTAAATTAAGAATATATTTTGCAAAACTGAATTAACAATATTGAATATTTTGCTCTTTGATATGACTAGCCTTCAAAATCAAATTATTAAGTATGGAAAATGCTTACTGGGTGAGGTTTTTCTTTCTTCCTCTCTAGACTTTCTCTCTCTCTCTCTCTCTCTCTCTCTCTCTCTCTCTCTCTCTCTCTCTCTCTCTCTCTCTCTCTCTCCCTCTCTCTCTCCCTCTCTTTGTCCCTCTCCCCCACCCCTCTCTGTCTGTCTCTTTCATTTCTCCCTCCCCTTTCTTTACCCTTCTTACATCCTTTTTTTTTTAATGTCTTGAGAAAGAAACTACAGCAGATTTTTTTATGCTGCAAATTTGGATGTAAATGAGCATTGAATCTAGCATTTCAAAATCAGGAAAGGAAGATGTATTTGCTGGAGTCCAAGAAAACTGCATTTCCTCTGAGGGAAAGGAGCAAACGCAGAAAATTGGGAATTTTCCACTTGCGTAAAACCAGTGCCAAAAAATCAACCTTTGGACTTTTGTAATCTTTAGCCAGGTATGAAATCTTGCCATTTCCACCTCCAGGTTATTCTGTCCCCATTCTTTGTTCTATGCTCTCTTCCTCTAGCATGATTCCACAGTTAGAGGGCGTAGGGCAGCTTTTCATATGTCTCACTGTCACTTTTAAAGATATCCACCAGGCCAAATTCCCACAAAAACTACCAGAAATTTATAAATGCATTATCTATGTATCTAAAATAACACTGAATTTGTAACCAATACTTGAGGGACTTTCATGGTTTGTTGTAAGGGGGAACTAAGAGGTACCAAGTGATTTTGTTAATGGTGATTTGTGTATCCATTAAGTGATAGCTACCAACTAGGGCAATGATAGCGAACCCGACAATGTGCTGGGTCCTGCCCCACCCCAGACCCTGTGCCATGCCCCCACACCAAGGGATGGGCACAATCTGCTTCCCCTCTTATCCCACGCAGGGGAGGGAGAAAGTGGTCCCATTGGGCTGCTGGGTGGAGGGGCAGGTGAAGTGAGGGATGTCTTCAGCAAATGTAGAGAGGTTTAGGGGAGTGGCCAGAGTGCTCTGCTCCCCTCCAGCTCTGCCACCTATGAGCTGCCCACCTTACCATCTGTGTGCTCTCCTTGGGCTGCTGGGCAGAGGGCCTTGGGATGTGAAAAAAATGTCCTCAGGCATAATGGAGAGGGGGAGGGGAGCAGCTCTATCTGAGTCCCTCTGCCTTTCTAGCAATGAACTGGGTTGGGGGGGAGGTCACATGCCCACAGAGAGCCTTTTGTGTGCCATCTTTGTCACACATGCCCTAGATTCGCTATCACTAAACTGGGGGGGGGGGTCAGTATGAGAGAGGCCCTACTACTTAGGAAATAATTCTGACTCAATCTAAAAGTCCTTTTCTGGTTCAATGCTACTGGGAGGACCTGGTGAACCTCAGGATTGATCTTAAGAGAATTGCCCTCTCTCCCTAAAACTTTGCTCCTATAATTCTACCTCACATTGGACAAATAGAGGGGTTTGAATAGGTGACCTAGGAGGCTTCTTTTAGTTTTAGCTCCTTATACTGTGATTCTATGATCTTTCATTTTGCATTTGAATAATTAGAACACTTTTCTGGAAGTGAGGTGAGCAGAAAATGACAGTGGTAAAAGATTAGAAACCCAACTGGGCTTGGATCCTCTACAAATGTAGCCAAATCAGATGGTACTAGAAGATATAGTAGGTCTGTGCTGCCATAGCTTTGGGAGGGGCAAGGATTAGCTTGTGTAGATAGATATTTCCTTGGCCTCTTTGCCTTTAATAATCAAAACAGCAGGCATTTATATAGCATATTAAAGTTTTCAGGTTGCTTTACATCTTTTTTTTTTCTCATCTGGTCCTCACAATGACTCTGGGGGCAGATGCTAATATTCCCATTTTATAGATAAGGAAACTAAGGACCTAAAAAATTACCTGCCTTTCCCAGGGTCGCACAGCTTTAAGAATCTGAAGCAGGATTTGTACTCAGAATTCGACTGATTCTATGTCCAGAACTCTATCCACCATGCCACCTGGATGCCTTGTTGACCAAGTATAAACTGGAGTTTTAAGGCTCTTTGTCCTCCTGCCCAGATGAACCAAAGGGTAAAAGTTCTATTAAATTTGGGGGTTCAACCTTGAAATCTGAATAGAGAGAGATAGAGAGAGCCTGGTAGGGAGCTAGAGTTCCCCAGGTAAGTCAGTACCACCAGTTGGTTTAGTCCTATTCCTGACTAAATTTGGAATCTTGCATTCCATTTTATGATCCTGCTATGAGGAGCAGTGTGGTTCCTTGTCCTTAAGCCTATTTGGATCCGGTGAGGATACGTGAGCGTCCCAGGAAGGGGATCTTGGAACTGGAAGGGCCAGCTTGATGAGGGCCAACATTGCCCCAGAGTCAAACTGAGATACATACACACTGAATCCCCCAGTTACACATTACTCTTGGCCTATTCATAGAGATTCAGGGGGAAAGCCAAGAAGGCACGTTTCTCTAGTTCAGCATATGGGTTAGTTTTCAGGTTTCAAAGAATTCATCTGGACAATTTGGTAGAGTTTTGGTCCCTTTTAAATGCAAAGAGCAAGGGAGAGATTTATTGAGAAAGACATCTTAACTTGGGGTTTATAAAAACATAAACTGTGCATATCTGTGAGAAGGATGAATTCTCATTTCTATCAAGCATGATTGAGGGTATTCTTTGGTTTAATGAAAGGAAGATAATAGAGTATTGTAACCTTCTTGTCATCTTTTTATAAGAAAAAATGTTTAAAAACAATCTGTGTTCAGTGGTATTTGAATTGTATATGGAAGTAAAGGAGAAGTCAGAACACCAGCCAAATTCATCTTAACTAAAGCATTTTCAGGGGGGAAAAAAGGAAGTTTTTATAAAAATGATTTTACTGGAGATTTGAAAACATTTTGCAACTGAAAAGACATGATATCCTAATAACTAAATCACCCAGGGCTTTGTTCCCCTCCTTTTTAGTACTGCTGACCCCCAGGAAAATAACTTATGGGGAAGGAGCCGAGTGCAGTTTGCAGGGTGCAGGCCTAAAGATTTTTCCATATCCACTGGGAGGGGAGAGTCCTGGGGGGGATCTGAAGATCCATACAAAGGTGATGTTAGATGCTTTATGTCATAGAATAGAATTAATTCAGGGTTAAAGACTGCCTGTAGACTTCTCCAGGTGCTCATGCTAAAGAATCCCAAGGCAGGGGGTTGAAAAGGATGAGATCTTGGAAACCCTGCCAGCTTTAAAAAACAAATAAACAAACAACTCCTTATCTTCCATCTTAGTATCAATTCTGAGGCAGAAGTATGGTAAGGGCTAGGCAATCAGTTATGTGACTTGTCCAGGGTCACACAGTAAGTATATGAGGTCAGATGTGAAATTAGGTCTTCCAGACTCTAGGCCTGGCACTCTATCCACTGTGCCAACTAGTTATCCTGACCCTGACCCAGCTTTTAAAGAACTAACTACTGGGCTCAGCTCAGGTCCTGCTTCCTCCTTTAGGCCTTGCTCGCCTGCCATGGCCTAAATGGGACCTCCACCTCCTGGGAAGCCCTCCAGAAACTCTCTTTCAGCTCTCCTTCATCCATTGCCTTATGTTGTGAGTGTGTGTCTCTTTTCACATATGTATTTTGTGTCCCCTGTAAAAATACAAAGCGTGGAAAAGATCGCATTGTACAGCTTTTGTATTTTCAGTAATCTTTGTAAAGTTTAGCACAGTACTAGGCACATTAGAGATACTCAATATATATTGGTTGAATTGAATGGAATCTTCTCATGCAGGGATTTTTCACTGTTTTTGTGTCTTGGATCCAAACATCTGGTGAACCCTTTGCTCCTGTTCTCAGAATGGTTTTTAAATAATTGAAGGAATTGCTACATTTTAGCTAGCAGTTACTGAAAATGAAGATATAATTTTTTTTTTTTCCTCTACCCAAGTTCATGGAATTCCTTGAAATCTAGTCCCAGATTCCTCTGGAGTCCAGCTTAAGAACCTTGACTCTGAATGATGGTGCTGCTCTCACCCTCTGCCTTTTGATTTCCTTTATTCCTTCACGGGCTGGCTAAACCCTGATAACTTCAGCGGGGCCTGAAAGAGGCTCCTTCTACTTGTCCCCTCCCCACCACTGCCATCCCTGGAGATTGCTGGAAGGAAACCAATTCTAACAGGCCATTCATTTCCTTCCCTTGTTTAGGTTCCTTCCTTCAGTTTTGGCTCCTATCTCCTTTCCCTTTCACTTAACGCAAGCTGTGAGGTCTTTTTAACCAATTTAGACCAAATCCACTGTCTCCATAACATATACAATGTTCCCGGGGTGCCGATGACGTACCTCACTGGCCCAAAGGGTGTAGAAAATTATCCCTGATCCATCAAGCAATGAACATCAATGGAGTTGAATAAAGTCAATTTATGGTGTCTGGAATTGCATGTGCATGTGCCCGTCATGTGAAGATAGGTGCTCTCTGGGCAGCCCCAGTGGGGCTCCAGTGCCTCTTTGTGAGACCCAGCTCCACTGAGTGACAGGTGCAAACAACGGCCACACGAGTTATTTCCTTTGGAAACCACAATTGTGGCTGAAGCCAACGGATGTCAACGGTGGCACTTGGCTGCTTGATGGTTGTCCACTCAGATAGCTTTGACCTTGAGAAAGTAAGCCTCAGTTTTTGTGGCAGTAAAAGAGCTGCTTCTCTCAGCTTTAGGGAACTTTAGAGAGGGGGACAGAGAAGATGAGGGAGACTCAATCTTTGTTCTTCCTGCCTCCCTACCCCTTTCTTAAAACACAACAAGTGCTCTAGCTTGCTTGAGAGACCGAAGGCGTTGTTCCCATGATCTGAGGTAGTTCTTCTTTGGGTAAGTGGCTGGAGTTCTTCAGGGTCCATCTTAGCAGAGACAGTAACAGAAGAAACATTCTCAGTTTAAGGGAACAGCTGAAGGATAGAATTACAGGATTAATTATTTCTGATGAGACAGAAAAGTAGAGTGACATCTCTTCTAGCAACTTTACAACAAAGGGACTTTTCAAACTGTAGCCCTATTTTCATATGCTGATCCTCAGAAATGGTCAAGGGGACTCTTTCCCCTCCCTTCTAATTAAGAACTACAATTTTTTTGACAAAATTGCTTCCCCCCTTTAAAAAAATATCCTTACCTTCATCTTAGATTTAATACTATGTATTGTTTCTAAGGCAGAAGAGTGGTAAGAGCCAAGCAATGGGGGTTAAGTGACTTGTCCAGGGTCACACAGCTAGGAAGTGTCTGAGGCCAGATTTGAACCCAGGACCTCCTTTTTCTAGGCCTGGCTCTCAATCCACTGAGTCACCCAGCTGTCCCTCTTCCTCTTTTCTTATGTCTGTAAAGGAGACACTTCATGACAGCCCCTACCACTTCAATGAAACTCGTTAACTATATTCCTTAAAGCAAAGAAGTTCATCCAACTGTAAAACCCTTACCTTGTATATTCTGTCAATCAGTCAATCAAACAAATAATTATTATGTACCAGACTCTGTGCTAAGGGCTTGGGATAAAAAAGAGGCAAAAGACTGTTCCTGCCCTCAAGTTATTTACAATCTACTAGAGAAAACAACATGCAAATAAATACACATGAAGCAATTCATAGGGAGAATAAATAGAAAATAATTAACAGAAGAAAGATATTAAAAGGAAAAGGGTTCCTTTAGAAGGTGGGATTTTTAGGTGGAACTTGAAGAAAGCCAAAGAGATCAGTGGGTGAAGCAGATGGAGAACAGTCTAGGCAGGGAGACCACCCGAGAGAATAATAGTATTTTGCTTGTGGAACAGCCATGAAGCCAGTCACACTGGATTGAAGAGTCAGGTCAGGAAGTAGGAATAAGAAGACTATTATGTTTATTCATTCTTTCTCCATCTTCATTCTGTACTTTTGTTATATGCCTCTGCCTTCTGTTCTCCAGACTAAATAATAGAATTCCTATTTCTTTTAGCTTCTCCCCAAGTGGCCAACCTTTGTGTAATTTTTTTTTTTGTATGTGTATGTGGTTCACTCAATCCATCTCCATATTTTCATGGCTAGTGAAGGTCCTTCTGTGGTGGTATTTTTACCCCTGGGTGGATCTGTGCTGTGAATAAATGGAGCCATTCCGGGAACATCCCCAGATTGGCCAGGTGGTAGAGAAATTTGCTCTTTCCAAAGTGCCAAGGCAGATAAGCAACTCTGGCCCTTTCTCCCCGGACTCTATGCCACTGGAACGCTATCTAACCATAGTCATAGAAACCATATTTAAACGGAGGTGGGAAAGGATGAAAATAGCCCCATGAAACCTATCCACACAATCTGGGAAAGCTTTATTATCAGCTGCCTGTTAGAAAGACCTCCACTGAAGATGACATAACTATTCTGGGTAGAATTTGGAAGTTAGGGAGGAAAACTCAATCAAATCAATGAACAAGATTATCTTGGCATCTGCTTTGTGAATGATGCTATTTTAAGTATCATGGGGATACTAGAGAAATTCCTGCTTTCAAGGAACTTTCTATCTAGTCGAGGAGTCAGGACATAAAAACACATGATAGAATTAAATGATATATTATGTAGGATTATAGATTCAGAACTGAAAGGGATATTAGAGGTCATGAAATCTAACTCTAGGGATAGATATTCAGATGAGGACAGATGAGTCAGATAGCTAGAATCTGAGGTGAGATTCAAACCCCAGCCTCCCTCATTCCAGGTACAATGCCCTATCCATTATATAACGCTTCTCCTCATGATTAAATCCCAAGTTAGGTGGAGCAAATTACATTTGCTACAGAAAATCAGGAAGGGAAAGGATAAGTATGGGTGGGCTGTAATGGTCAAGGAAAACATTGTGGAGGAGGTGGAGCTTGAGGCTAGCCTTGAAGGATGGTTAGGACTAGATGCCCACAGGGAGGGGAAGCACCCATGAGTGACCTCAGTCAGAAATCAGCATGTTGCATGCGTGCATGTGCACTTACATGTGTGTTTGGGGTTTTGCACGTGTGTAGATAAGCATAGTTCATATTGGGGAACCCCAGAAGATAAAGTTGATTAGAAGGGATAGAGAAGGAATATAGAAAGCTTTGAGTAATAAGCAAATTTTAGATTTGGTGGGATAGGTGAGTGGTATGTCTTTGCAATTTTTATTTTATTTTTTAAACCCTTACCTTCTGCCTTACAATCAATACTATGTATTGCTAGGCAGTGGGGGTTAAGTGACTTACCCAGGGTCTTAGAGATTCTTGAACAGAATGTAAGTGGTGTTCCCAGAATCTCAGAACAGGAAGAGACCTGAGAACTTTATCCTTGAACAGAAATCACCTTTACAATATCCTTGTCAAGAGGTCAGCTACCAGCAGTTAAGTGATATAGTGAATAGAACATAAATTTAGCCCCAGACATTTACTAGGTGTATGATCCACAGCAATTCATTTAACCTCTGTTAGCCTCAGTTTCCTTAATTGTAAAAATTACCTCTCTCTCAAGATTATTGTGAGAATCCAATAACATATCTATAAAACACTTAGTTCAGGATGTGGCACACAGTAGGTACTAAACTAAAACTTATTCCCTTCTCCTTAATTGGAAGATTTCACATAATGGGGAACTCATCTCTAAAGTAGCCTATTCCATTTGCAGACTATTTTAATTACCAAGAACTTTTTTCTTTACATGAGTCAAAATCTGCTTTGCTAAAACTTATAGCCATCATTGCTATTTCTATCTAGTTTTGAGCAGAACAAATCTAATCCCTCTTACCAATGACAACTCTTCAAATATGAGAAACTCCTTATCATGACTTTCCAGTTCTTCTCTTCTTTAGGGCAAACAGCCTTAGTCATCTTGACCATTCAACTAATCCTTCTATAGCCTGATTACTAGTTTTCTCACTATCTTGTCTGCCTTCCTCTAGATATGATTCAGTTTGCCAGGGTCATTCCTAAACCATGGTGCCTGTCCTAATAATAGCACTCCAGATGCTGTCTGACTAGGACAGTAAGTATACAATGGGTTCATCATCTCCCTTTTTCTGAATATCATCCCTCCCTTAAATGTAGCTTGAGATCATAGTAGCTTTTTTTATTAATAGTTTGCTGTTAACTCATACCAAGCTCGCACTAACTTTTCCATATAAACTTTTTAATATAACTTTTTTATACATGTGCAGCTTAATATAAATTTAGCTTAATATTAAATTTAGCTCTATATCTTTGAAGTCAAATGCATTTTTGTATGCTGTTATCTCTTTTGAATTTCATCTGGCCAGATGCATCCCATCATTGTAGCCTATTGAAATCTTTTGGGATCTTGATTTTGTTGTCCAAATATCATATCAGGAATCATTTATTAAGCATCTACTATGTGTATCCCGGGCACTGCTCTAAGCGCTAGGAATACAAAGAAATACAAAAACAAAACAATAATAACAACAAAATCATCCCTGCTTTCAAGGAGCTAGAAATCTAATGAGGATATCTATCTGTATCTATATCTGTAACTATCTCTATCTCTGATTTTGCATCATTTTAGGATTTGATAAGTATGTTGTCTATCTATGCCTTCATCCAAATCGTTGACAAAGATATCAGACAGAGTAGAAACAAGGTGGCCTTCACTGGAGAACTCCCTCCCTCTGTGTTGGAGTTATTTAGGAATATTAGGCAAAATAAGTCCTCTCCTTCCCTCATCATAATTTCCCCTCTTTCTGCTCATGCTTACCTTGTGGATATATTTAGTCTATTTAGTCTTCTTAAAAGATCAGCATGCTTGATATCTTGGCAAGCCTGGAAAGTTGTGGCTCATTATGAACAATCTTTAAAGACAGAGAGTCTCAGCCCAAGGCAGATGTTGACCCTATATGTAAATAACCTTAGCATCTTTGTTTCTGCCCCAGTTCTGAATTGGATCACCTTGAATGCCTCTGAACCCCTTTTAGTTAAGACAGACACTTGAGGAGTCAGAGGAATTGGATTTTTATGTCCTCTATGTTTTGGTACCCTGGAATAACCCTTTTTCTGACTCATCCTCACACTAGCATTCTGCCAACGAGCAATCTCTATTGGTTTTCTGTAGCTATGTAAGGAAGGAGCTCTAGACTAGATGTCAAGAGAACTAGGTCCTAATCTTGGCTCAGTCACTCATTGTGTGAGCTTAGACAAGTCATTTCACCGCTGTATCCTCAGGCTGTCTATTTACAAAATGTAGGAATTGCTGGAATTCTTTTCATTCCCTTCAATGTATCTCATGTTTTCCTGTGCCTGTGCTTGCATTATTCCTTTTGCCTGGAATGCCTTTCCCCTCATCTCAGGCTATTGAAATCATTCAAAGCCCAGCTGAATCGACAACTGCTTGATGAAGCCAGTCCTTCAGGGTGACTCCTTCTTCTTCAGCATTTCAAAGCTCCTTTATGAACTTACAATATATAGAGAGGTGACACAGTAGATAGAATGCTGGGTCTGGAGGCAGGAAGACCTGAGTACAAATCTGGCCTCAGAAACTAGCTGTGTGATCATGGGCAAATCACTTAACCTCTTGCTATGTCAATTTGCTCATCTATAAAATTGGGATAATAATAATAGCACCTACCTCCCTGAGTTGTTATGAGGACAAAATGGGATAATATTTGTTAAGCACTGTACAAACCTTAAAGAACTAGTTTTTATTACTTAATTTTATATTATTTGTTAATGTACATTGTCTTCTTTTTTAGATTTTAAGTGGCTTGGTGATGTCATGTTTATCTTTTTTATCTTCCCCTTCACCTCGAACAATGCCTAGAACATTTGAAGTAGCTTTTGTTGTATGAATGCTTTGAACTTGATAATTTTTAAGGACCCATCCATCTCTATGATTCTGTTTTCTATGGCAACAGATTCTTGGTATATGAGAATGAAAGAGAAAAGAGAAAGGGGAACACAGTCCTACTGGTTATTTTCTTCTGGCCATGGGCCAGCCATAGTGAATGAATGCTACAAGAGCTGTCCTTTCCTTTGGATAATCATTTCAGGTCGTGCTGAATTTACACCGGAACATAGATTGTCCGGAACACCTGGGAAACTTCTAACTCCTATTAATCTTCTTAAGAAGTGCTATGTTAGGACTCGGACAAAGAAGAAATTTGACCTCCTGAGGATATGTCAAGGAGTCTGTTCTTTCATTGTCTTCCCTTCAACCGAGGCTGGGGGTCATGATTCCCCCTATAGTATAGGGCAAAGAACTTATCGATAGAGCCCTGCCCTTTTTTGTTTGAGACTCAGAACAGGTGTTATCTGAGAACAAGCAGGTGTTTGTAGAAATGTGACCTTGAGCATGGGTTATTGACCTGCCCCTTTGTTCTCATGACTCATTTTTCCTTGAATGGAGCTAGTTTCAGTTTATGAAATAACTGCAGAGGCTGCAGGGGCTAGTGTGGATGCTGCCATGATGGATGGCCCCCCTGAGAGCAGATAAATGACTGAGCCTGTTTGATGCCTTCATGTGAGAGGTGCATCTACTTTTTATATTCTTGCATGATTGCCTTTAGAAGCCCAGGCAAATTCTGTCTACCCATTTTCCACTTGCTTCCTTAAAGTTGGCCATACTTTTTGAAAATAGCATGAATGCAAGCTTGAAAACTGGGTTAGTTTATCCCAGAAAGTCTCTGGGTATTAATGAATCTATTAGACTAATAGGAAATAGTTTGGAGCAGAAAGTCATGCTGAGTAAGTCCCAGTAGCTGTAGAGCCCAGAAGAAGTAGCTGCCTGTGAATAGTAGGCGCTTAATACATGTTTATCAATTGAACAGGTGTCTGCTTTGGGTGTTCCTTTCAAGTTTTAATACTCCTAATCACTGTGGAGGGTAAATCTGACTGTATTCATGTTTATGTGATACGTGTAAATGTGAAAGCCTGTTTTAGATTCTCCATGTTCGATTAATAGATTGTTCCTCAGGGTTCCCAGGGACTGGAATATAATAATATACATGGAAAGTAAACAAGCTGGGTGTGCCAATTAGTCAGGTTGAGAAGGCACAGTGTTACAGACATATAGATAGATAGGTTTATATAAACGAACCCTCTAAAATCAATATTTGGACACTTTTCTAAGCAGTGTTCTGGAAAGGACAGCCCTTTCAAATACAATAATATTCCAATAAATGTACCTGTGATCTCACTGGTGTGGGCATTCCTTCCAGTAATGCAGATGACAGCTCCTCTGTGACTCTTGGCCATGTACTCCATTCACTTTGATGTGGGGGATCCATGCAGTGTGCTGAAGGTGTCTTTCCTCTCTCTCTCTCTCTCTCTCTCTCTCTCTCTCTCTCTCTCTCTCTCTCTCTCTCTCTCTCTCTCTGTTTGTGTGTGATTGTGAGTGGGGCATAAGAGCTTTTCGTGGGTTACTCTTTGCCTTTGCTGTGACTGGTCTATCTTTTCTTCTGTCTTATATTTCTTTGGTGCTGTCATTCATGATGTTCTCCTACATTGTTCTACATTCTTACAGTGTGGCAGCCTGCTTACAATCTTTCTACATCTCTCTGTAAAACACTGTTCTTTGGGTGAACCTCACCTATAACATTTCAGAGCCTGTCGTGTTCCATGACCTTGCCAGCAGAATATCGGTGTTCAAAAACATGGACTTTGTTTTCAGGAAGAAACTTGGAAATATTAACATTATAAATGCTCATCAAACGATGGAGTCTAGCAACGAATGGTTCAAATTCAAGCTTTACTGAAAGGTCAGAGCAACTTGAACGTTGAAGATTTGTGAGGACAGAAGATGCTGCAATCATCTCTGGTTCAAT
Organism: Gracilinanus agilis; assembly: GCF_016433145.1. NCBI lineage: Eukaryota > Metazoa > Chordata > Mammalia > Didelphimorphia > Didelphidae > Gracilinanus > Gracilinanus agilis. The sequence goes on along the minus strand of NC_058131.1, from coordinate 112,415,051 downwards.
CTTTGGTCTAATCATCTCTAGATCATATCAATCTATTTCTTTAGAAAATTAGGATCTGGGAGAAAAAAAATTCCTATTTAGTTGAATCCCAAGGCAAGAAATTCACTCTGGCATGTTGAGGGGATTATCACCCAAACAATTGTATATATCTTGTAGGAACATAGCTATTGACATGTTGTTTCTCCCATTAGAATATGAGCTCCTTGAGATTAGGGACTCCCTGTTTGCTTTTCTTTGTATTTTTAGCTCTTAGCAAGATACCTGGAATGCAGTAAGTGCTTAATAAAGCACCGATGATGATGAAAGTGTGTAGGGAAGTCGGAGATGTTTTATAAGGACATTAGCCCAAGTGAAGAGGTTTCTAAAGCAATGCCCCTTACCCTACAGGATCCTAGCAAACACCAGTATCTGAATCACATGTGTTCTGGCTGGTAGGGCTATAAGAATCTACAAAAGGATTTCTTTGTGGTTATGTAATAGCTGACAGCCTGCTGAAATAATGTCTTTGTGCTTTATGTCATTTTTGTGCCTTACCATATGCATACTTTTGGCTGGAGTTGGGAAAAGATAGACAAATGCAGGCCCTATAAGTAGGCCCCCCAGGCTGTAGGCACACTCTTCTTAATATTGCTGCCCTAAAGGAATCTATGAACACATATCTTCCTAGTCATAGATTTAGAATTGGAAGGGAAAATCAAAGGACTTTGACTCCAGTCTCCTGGTTTAATAAAGGAAGAAACTGAGGCCAAAAGAATTAAATGACTCCCCAAAGACTTGCCCTAATATTAAGTATCAGAATTAGGATTTGAACCCAAGTCTACTGGTACCAAATTCAGTGGCTTTTCTATTTTACTCTTTTACCTCTCATTCTAAGAATCCTGATGACAGACTTGGTAAAAATGTAATGTAATAAGATCTTAGATTTAGATATGGAAAGATACTGAGACATAATATGGTCCAGGTCCTTTGTCTTACAAAGGAATAAACCGAGGAACCAAGAAATAAAGAGTCACACAGGTAGGAAGCCAGTAGAGATGAGATGAGAGATAGAAGTCTGAGTCTGAATTCTGCCAGTTAACTACCTATATGACTTTGAGCAAGTCCCATTTCCTGACCAATGAATGATCTCTTTGATTTCTCTGGGCATCTTTCTCTATAAAATGTAGAGGTTGGTCTAGGTGACCTTTCATGTCCCTGCTAGTGCTATAAATCTGTGATTTTAGAATAGTAGCAGTTACATAGAGGTTTGTGATGGAGAAGAAGGAACCTGTTTGGAAAAAAATAACTCATGAAACTATTTCTTAAATATTTAAATAATATGGTAAAAATGTCAATAGATTCAATAATATCTATTGTAGGGGACTTAGAATATCATATAAAAAGGACCATATGGCACGGTCAGATGACTGACAATAGGTAGAGGTTGTGGTAATTAGAGATTGCTGCTGAATCCAACCCTATCAAAATGTACTGACAGTGAGGTTCTGGAACAGAAAATGCTACACATGTGTCTGTGGGTGAGTCTCAGCAGGGAAACTGATGAGGGAGGATAGGAAAGTATGGCACTGGCTTGAGAAATGTCCTTAATTCTGGTACTGAAGAAGGAAAATGGCTTTCCAAATTACATTGACTGACCTTGTGCCACAAAGCCTTAATTTTGAGAGCATTTCAGAATAGCCATCTTCTGTATAAAGTCTACTGATCTCCCCAAATGCTAGTTTCCTCCATCCCCAAACATTGTATTTAACATATATGTGTGTGTGTGTGTATTTGTTGTTATTTATTATTTTTGAGTCATGTCTGACTCTTTGTGACCCTATTTGGGTTTTTTTCTTGGCAAAGACACTAGAGTGGTTTGCTTTTTCCTTTTCCAGCTCATTTTACAGATGAGGAAACTGAGGCAAACAGGGTTAAATGATTTGCCCCTAGTCACACAAGTAGTAAATATCTGAGGCTGCATTTAAACTCAGGAAGGTGAGTCTTCTTAACTCCAAGCTTGGCACTCTATCCACTGTGGCCCCCAGCTGCCTATGTATATGTTTACCCAAACTTTATCTATATTTATCTATATCTATGCATATATGTGTGTGTGTTAACATTATACATATATATGCATTTTAAAAAATACTTCTTGTCTCTACCCCATTAGAATGTAAGTTCATCATGAATTAGGGTTATTTTACTCTTTATATCTGTAACCCTAGACCATGTTGGTGAACCTATGGCATGTGTGCCAGAGTACTCCAGAAGGGGCTGCTTCCTTTCCCCTCCTCACCGTGCCTGAGGACATTTCTCCCATCCCCTGCCCCTCTGCCCAGCAGCCCAATGGTAGCATTTCCTCCCTCCCCTGTCGGGGATAAGGCAGGGGAACTCACAAGGGGGTGTGAGGGTTGCTGTTTGGGCATTTGGTCTCTAAGGTCTCTAAAAGGTTGGCCATCACTGCTTGGGCAGTGTCTGGCATGTAGTAGGGACTTAATAAATACATGTTCACTGACTGATGATCTAGAAAAGAAATGCCATCATCGTGTTAGTCAGGAGGCTGAATAGGGATGCCAGGCTGAGTTGTTCAAGTCCCATGACTTCCTGCACAGGACCTTTTCTACCCTGGGTCTCAGGGCTCCAATACTTTGCTTTGCCTTCTGTGGAATGGGCATACTAATTTCTCCAAAGAATTCTATAAGATTGAGTTACTTAATGATTGACTAACTCAAGATCCTCGGGTGAGATACTTTGTCCAAGGGTGAATGAATAGTGCAAAGTCACATGGTTCCCCCATTGTCACCTTCCCTGGAAAATGGTGGGGAAGCAGGCTAGGTAAAATGGGCTGGGGGTGAAATTCCAGCGAGGCTTGATTGACCATGTCATAAAGAATAAAGCAATCCTTTTCCCTTCACCCCCCTAGAGCACACAGGCATCCGGGCTCAGGCTGGTCACTGTGATGTCTTGTGGTTAGACGTTCCGAAAGGAAGTTTGCCATGATTTTTGATTACTTAGGACAGATATAAGCAATGCCAGCTGGTTCCTCACAACGCTGTCTCCAGTGGTAGTGTTTTTGATTTATCAGTGGTATGTCCCCCTGAAAGAATGGGTCTATCAGTCCTTTATTGCTAGGCTGTACCATAACCAGATAGCATGGTTGAATATTAACAAGTGAATTTACTTTTTGTAACTGGGCTTGTGAATTTGTGGGAGACTGTCTTACCAAGGAAACATAGCAGCTGGGGGAGGGAGATGCATGGTTCATTCTTCTAAGATGATCCCTTTCCTCTTTTTTTTTCTTCCTTTATTTGCAATTGAATATCAGACAATAACCAAACACAGGCCATAAGATATTTTGTAAGAGTCCCCCATAAATGGTAGTCGCTCGGTGGGAGCCAGGTTGTAAGCACGGCACACTGTGCGTTGCAGAGACATTTCAAGTTGTCCCCAGTGGACAATTTGCACTGTTCAGTGTTAAAAGGCTTGATTGCAGTGGCATGGAAAGACACCCCCCTCCCCCCCGGACCCCCTGCCTGGGCGAGGAGAGTTTGCACACCATGTGCTTGCTTCATACTCACTTTGCTTGTAGTTTTCTGGCTGAAATGACTGGCACAGTGAGAAGGGAGAGGTAGAACTGGCCGGCTGATGAAGGGAAAAGATTTTATGGTGAACTGGAAAATGGTTGGGGAAGTTTTACACACTCTTGGCTTGCCAGAGCAGAGAGTCAAACCACACTGGCTAAGAGGCGAAGAGAGAGATAGATGTCTTAGCCTTGTCTTCAGGGACAAGGTGAAGGTTACAAAATAGAATCAATGAGGAATGGCCCACTGGAGTTTTGTCTACAGCTAGTGTCAGACTTGGATACAGTAAGACCTGAGTTTGGATTCTATTTTAGACAGTCATAAGCAAATTACTCCCTCAGCCTCAGTTTCCGCAAGTGTAAAACAGGAACAGTAAGAACAACTACCTCACAGGGATGTTGAGAGAATCTTTGAAATAACTATTTGTACAGCCCTTTGCAAACCATAAAGTACTATCTAGATGTTAGCTGTTGATTATTATTAGTTTTTTTTAGGGAAATAAATATCATTTTACTAAAATGACACTGTGGAGTGAAAGACTTTGGATTAGAATTCCTTTATCCATCTCTCATGATTATTTCTTTTCTTTCTTCCTCTACCTGGAGAGCAGGTTATATGAAAGAAGAGAAGATGAATCCTCAGCCTAGGGGCCCCCTTTTTCTAGAACTAGAATCCCAGAGTGTTTGAACTGGAAGGGACCTTAGTTCATTTAGTCCAAGCTTCTCATTTTACAGATGAGGAAGTTGGTCCTGCCTGCTGTTCTCATTCCAAATGCAGTGGCTGCATCAGGGCAGCAGAGAAGTTCATGTGAGTGACTTTATTTTGCTAACAAGTTTAATGAACAGTCTTTATTGTCCCTGAATGTGAGAAAACAAAAAACAAACCATCAGGGAGGTTTCTGATATTCTTTGATGACTTCCAAAGCTTGGTTCCTGGCCAGTGCTGCCTCGTGGCTCTCAAAACCATCTTTCACCAGATTTTGGACAATGTTATTACAACATTTTCTAAGGCATTAAAATATGCAAGGAACCTTTTTCTTTTTTTTAAAGACCCTGATAACATTTAATGTCTCCTTAATCAATTTTAAAGTTGTGCTGAAGAAATAATATAATTCTCCCACCTCCCATAACTTGGTTAAATTAAGAATGACCATAATTAAGAAGAGAGTTTTAATTGTTAAACCCTGGATTATTTCCTTCAGACAAGCGGAAGGACACTGCTTTTAGCACCTTGCTTGCTAGAGAGAATTGAGCATTTGGTTTTATCAGCCACTGGCATGGTAATGAGGCCATTTCTATTGAAATGGCCTCATTACTATTCATTTTTGCTGGCTCCCAACCAAATCTTGAGTCAAGTTTCTATTTTTTTTTTCCAGGGGAAAAACACATACAACAAACAAAACAGGGTGTTGGTCTTTGCTACCGAAGGAACTGATAGTAATCAAATCTGGGTTCGGATTCACACAGGATAAGTTTGTCATCATTACCTGGATACTATGATTTGTTCTTTATCTTCTCTGACCTCTAGCAACTTGATGGGCTGCCTTAATGCTTCTCATTTTGCTCCTTAAAGAGACTGCTTGATGGGTCAAAGCTTGAAGGGGTTTATGCCACTTATATAAATGCAGTTATGCTGGAATTTGAATCCTTAGAGAATGAAGTTGGAATAGTTTTTATTTATATAGTACTTTTAGATTTCTAAAGCACTTTATGTAGGTTTTCTTATTTAATCTTTACAACACTATGTCTGGGAAGGTATTATGATTTCCCATATTTTACAGATGAGGAAACTGAGGTCCAGAAAAGTATGTGCTCAGCTAAGTGTCTGGGGCAGAAATTGAACTCAGGTTTCTTTGACTTCCGAGTCCAGTACTCCATCTACTACTCAACATTCACCCACAGAATGGTGTTGGAGAAAAATATTGGTCTTGGAATCAAGAGAGTTAGATTTTATTTCTGATTCTTCAAATAATTAAGTGAAATTAAAGTATGCAGAATAGACAGGATGCTGTTTTTACACAGAGAAAAAAATAGTCTCAGGGTCTCAGTTTCCTCATTCAGTTTCCTTGGCCGAGTTGATTGCTAATGGTCCTCCAATGATAGTTCCATTTGTGTTCATTCACCCATTTGTTCAGTTAAAAATTTATTGATGTACTTGGCCAAGCACTAGGGGATTTCTTATGAAGGAATGTATCACAAAATTCCTACTTTAGGAGGATATAAAGAAAAGAATACACTTCTTGCCCCTAATGAGCCTACATTTTCATTGGATAGAGAAGACTAAGACATATGAAAATGGGGAAAATGGACAATGTATAATTGAAGGCTAAATTAAATGAAACAAGGAGTGCTCTGTGAGCTCAGAAGAGGAAGACCATGGGTTGAGTTGATCAGGGAAAGTTTCTTAGAGGTAAGTGATATTAACAAAACAATTCCCCAGAATTCTCCATTAATAAAAATATTTTCAATCATAGAACTTTTTATCTTTGCAATAAATATCTGAACAAATTTTACCCAATTTTATTTTTGTAAATTTAACTAAAACTTAACAAAAGATTTCTTCCTTAAAATGGTATTCATTTTTAAACATGTAAGGTTAGAAATACATGCTGATTACTTTTTAGAAATTTTAGCTAAAAATGAACATGCTAATTTATCAGATTACTGATTTGCATGGGGATTTTTACTGATACTATCAACAAACATTTATCTTGCCTAGAACCAGGTTTCCAAGCCACTTCCCAACCATATATACACTATGCCAGTGACTGGTACCTCCTCTTTCTTCCCTCTCCTAATTCTCTTTTTTTATATTGTTTTGTCTTATTCAGAGAAATTAAACTGTAAATTGTAACTACTCTTAGAAAGTCAGGTGTATGCTGTTCAACCACTAGATGACTGTTAGTTGTTAGGGACTGTGCAGTTTTATAATGATGTCAGCTAAGGGACCTGGTTTTTTTTACAAATTCCCCAGTTGGACAAGTCAGATAAGATTAAACACTAGGACTGGTAGAATTCCTCTGGAATCAAAGGCTGTATTTATGGATATTCACCGGTCACTCTAGCTATGTCAGTCTGCACACCCCTGCTTCTCTTCTGGCAAAGGACCTTACATCACCAAATATTTTGGCTTTAAGGTCACTGCCATCCATCTTTGTTGTTCAGTCTCTTCTATTTATGTCTGATTCTTTGTGATGCCTTTTAGAGTTTTCTTGGCAAAGATACTGGAGTGGTTTGCCATTTCCTTCTCCAGTTCATTTTATATATGAAGAAACTGAGTCAAACAAGGTTAAGTGACTTGTCCGGGGGTTACATAACTAGAAAGTATCTGAGGCCAAACTTGAACTCGAGAAGGAGTGTTCCTGACTCTAGGTCCAGTACTTTATCCACTGTGCCATTTAAACTACCCTAACTATGATATGCCTACCTCTAAAATGTTGGAGTTAAGCTTGTCATAGATTTTACTTCAAGGTCAATCAATCAGCATTTATTAAGTACCTACTATGCATCAGGCACTGTTGTAAGTACTAGGTTATACTAAAAACTCAGGGAGTAGACTATCAACAATGGGATTTGACCTGGTCCATGAAGCATGGGGAAGATTTAGATAAGCAAAGGAATGAATATATGGAATAACAGTTCAGTTCACTTAGGTTTTGAATTAGCTATTTTAATTTCCTGCTTGGATTCTGGTACATGTTCTATATAGACTATAGAGCAGCACAAGCTATGGTCTTGGACCAATAAAGACATTTTGTATCCCTTATTTACCAAAATGGCAGCATGAGGTAAAAGAGACCTGAGACCCAACACCACAGATGGTGTAGCAGTATTGCTCCCTCCACCTTTACTTGAGTTGTGCCTGTCCTCATATACATCACTTTTTGCCCAGTCCATTTATTAACATCTATAGGCTGGTCTTATCTAAGACCCCATACCTACTATCTAGATCCAGAATCCTCTGGATATTTGATTGAATGCTGGTATAATCAGGCTCTATTCAGTTCAGCTGTTTTCTTTAGCCCTACACACAATGGGAACTACCCTACTATATCTACACAGTGAATTCAAATTCCTGCACATTTTGGAGACTTACTTCTGTGTCTCAAAGAACTGGATGATCAGCTATGTATCGTGATAATTAGATTAAGTCTACACTGCCCATCTTTAGATTTAATCACCAAAGGTGAGGGCACCTCCAATTCTGGGAGGTCTGAATCCCAGGTGTGCTAGAGTGGATGATGAGTCAGAATCAACTGACTGCCCCCTAGGCATCCTAAGAGAAGCATCTGTTGTGATTGGACATGCAAACTAGGGGAAGGCACAGGAAGTGACCCCTTTTAAGGGAGTGAGAGGGGCTTTTGGTGAAGAGGGCGGCTGATGAAGGAGCTCTTCTGGTCTGTGGAGGAGTGCTGGCTGGAACGCTGAGACCTTGGTTTGACTGCTTTCAATATCTTCTTTACAAGTCCATGTGGTGAGTTTAAAGACTGAATCTTCCTGAACTTCTCTTAAGGAACTTCCCTTTAATAGACTCTGTGAATGAAGCAAACTTTCATTCACCTCTGGCCCTCTGGCCCTCTGACTCTAGGCTGAGGGTTAATTAGATCTACCTGGATTAATTAGAGGATCTTAGTAATTTACCTGCTGTGTTAGATTCTTAGTTCCTTATTTCTTCTCTCTCTTCTCAATTATAAATAAACTTTCATGAAGTCAATTTTTGATTTGAGATTATTCTTAATTGAGGATTGATAATTGTTCAATCCTCTGGCAACCATCTTTTAATATATTTGACCAAAAAACCCTTTTTTCCCCTTGCAGTATGGTATTTTGTTTTTGTCATGGTAAATTTAACTCATGGGATTTTGGGGAATCCTCCAACTTTACTGCAGGTGTGTTAGCTCTTTTATTCATTTTAAAATGTTTTATTGATGTTCTTTAAATTTTTATTTTTGTTTTTATTTTGGATTTTTTCTTTATTTTATTCAATGACATCTCTTTTAAAGTGAATCACATATTTGATCAGATTGCTTGGAATCACCCTCATAGGCTGATAGCTTGATTTTAGTTAACTCTCTAGCTTCAGGAAGTGCCAGTGGGACACCTGAGAAAAATGTTGATATTTTATAGATGACATTAAGTGTTTTTCACCAGGAGTCCATGAGAATCAGTGATGGAGGTCATCCATAGTCAAATATAAGCCCCTTGAGGGCAAGTGCTCTTCTCTTCTTGTCTTTGTTCCTCAAATACCTAATATAATGACTTTTACAAAAGTAAGTGCTTAATGGATGCTTGCTATATTGTCAGATTGAATTGAGCATTCACTATATGCATGACCCTTTGCTTTGTGTATGCATTCCCAGTGAGCAATGCCATTTAGCAAAATCATTATGGCCCTCATCTGGTGCCAGTGGAGGCAATTTTGTCTATGGCTACACCTGCATTGAGTCATGGTGTTTGTGGGCCCTCGATATTTCTTCAAGAGTCTGGACCTAGAGTCTGTGGAAGTAGTTACAGATGCTCTTAGTTCTCCCAGATCACAATCGCCACAAGGAAGCAGGGCCTACACTGGCATGAGCCTAGACAAGTTCTGTAATGGAGCCTTGTAAAAGCTTTCATTAACTTTGGTTGGGTCACCATTAAATAAAAATGACATGAACTGACCTCTCATCTCCATGTCTTGGGTCAAGTGTGTTTACTTCAGACTAAATGTATTTTAGGCCTTTAAATGTTCAACTTTATTTTTGTTCCAATAAAAGTGGCCAGAAATGACCTGTTATCTTTCTCAAGTCAAGTCCTGCTAGACCAGATGGTTTTCTTTATTCATTAAACAACTAAGTGTTATTTAAAGCTTTAACTGAAGGGCCTTTAGAAAGAGCTCAGCGCTCATGAAGACATTTTTTTCCCCCTGGTGCAGCAAGATCAGGAAATACCAGGCTATTTTTTCCGCCTATTTAGAAGCTTTCCAATAGCATAAAGAAAAAAGTTCCCATGGCCTAGAGATTTAGGACTACAAAAGAACTTTATTCCCTGTAGAAACTCATTGGATCCATCGTGTTGTTATATGGACTCAGATATTCAATGTATTATTGCAATCATATATACATAATTACATGTAGTAATACTATCATTGATCTAGGAAGCCCTCCAACCCCTGTGTGTAATGTAAAGATCTCACTGTATTTATTCTACTCAATTTATTTTAGTTTCAGAGCACCTGAGAATGACTTTGATTTGGCCCCCCATAGGCAGATCAATAGATTTTGGAAAATGTTCTCAGGGCATTGACTCAATTGTCAGCAACTCCCCAGCTCTGCCAAGGGGACTCAAAAAGCCTGGCAGCTTGGTGGCATTCTTTAAAGTCTTATGGGTTGGTTGTATGTAGTTACTTTTCTTTAAAATTTTTTTATTACATTTTATTTTTTTCAATTACATGTAGAAATATTTTTTGACAATTGTTTTTCTGCCATTTTGTGTGTGTTTTTTTTTTGACAGATTCTATTCCTCTCTTCCCCCAACTCCCACTTGGCAAATAGTTTGATATAGCTTATACCAGTGCTTTCATGCAATAGGTATCTCCATATTCCCATGTACTGACTGAAGACACATTTCACATTGACAATAAAAAACTCATGAAAGAAATAAAGTGAAAGATGATGGGCTTCATTCTGCAATCAGATTCACACAATTCCTTCTTTGGCTGTAGATAGTGGTTTTTTTTTTTTATCATGAATCTCTTGGAGTTTTCTCAGAACCTTGTTTTGCTGGTAATAGTTTAGTCCTTCACAATTGATGATTGTGCAATATTTCTGTTGCTGTATACACTGGTCTCCTGGTTCTGCTCACTTCACTTTGCATCACTTCGCATAAGTCTTTCCAGGTTATTCTAAACTCAATCTGTTCATTTCTTATGGCACAATAGTTTTCCATTACTACCATATACCACAGCTTATTCAGTCATCACCCAATTGATGGACAACCCCTCAGTTTCCAATTCTTTGCCACTACAGAAAGAGTTGCTAAAAATATTTTTGTACAACTAGATCCTTTTTGTTTATCTTTGATCTCTTAGGGATACAGATGTAGTGGTAGTATTAATTTTATGATCCTTTGGGCATGGTTCCAAATTACTCTCTCAAATGCTTATATCAGTTCCCAGTTCCACCAACAGTGCATTTCAATTTTCCCACATCACCTCCAACAGTTATCATTTTACTTTTTGGTCATATTAACAACTCTCATAGAAGTGAGGTGGTATCTTAGAATTGTTTGAATTTTCATTTCTCTAATCAGTAGTGACTTGAAGATTTTTTTTCATATGACTATAGATAATTTTAATTTCTTTGTCTAAAAACAACTTGTTCATTTTACATTTGGGGAATGTTTTGTAATCTTATAAATTTGACTCATTTTTCTATATATTTGAGAAATGAGGCCTTTGATAAAGATACTTGCTATCAGTCCTCCCAAATTTGTGGTTTACCTTCTAATATTAGTTGCATTATTTTTGTTTGTACAGAAATTTTTACATTTAATATAATCAATTTCATTTTTTGTAATGTTCTCTGTATCTTGTTTGGTCATAAATTCTTCCCTTAACCGTAAGTCTAACAGCTAAACTTTCTTGTGTTCCTCTAATGTGCTTCTAAAATATTAGTATAAAATGAACTTTAAAAGAGTAATAAAGAAAGAAAACAATATGTCCCTCCCCTCCCAATTCAGTAAGTTCCAATTCCTACTTAAGCTTCGCCAAAGTTCAATTCAGTTTGGATGAACTCACAGTAAGAGTTAGTGAAGCCCCTTCATCTTGAGTGTAAACATGCAATATCCTATTGCAAATATAGCTCTACCATCTTTGGTACAAATATAGAGTCAGTGCCTTTGGTCCATTGCTGGGGCTCCAGCAGGACTACTAAGGTTCTTTTGCTGCAGTGTCTGCAACTCTTAAACTCACTCCCCTTCACTCTATGTGCGGTCGAGTCAACACTTGGCTTCTGTAGAACCTGGCTGAACATTCACCTGGAAGCATGGCCACTCCCTTGTTGAACACCACCATGCTCCCAGTCCCACAGTCTCAGAACCTCGAGTTCATTCTGAATTCTTAACTTTTCCTCACTGCCTTCCTTCCCTCCCCCTCCCCCCCATCTAAGTTGTTGCCAAGACTTGTGGATTTTACTTTTGTAATATCTCCTGAATACTTCACCTTCTCTGATACTTGGCACTGTCTTGGTCTATGCCCTTATCACCTCATATTTCAACTACTGCAATAACCTGCTGATAGGTTTGCCTGCCTAAAGTTTTCTCCTTTATTTCTCCTTTATTTTTCTCCTTTATTTATCATTTATTCAATTGCTAAAGTAACTTTTAAAAAGTAATAATAATAACAGCTAATAGTTATACACTGCTTAATATGTGCTAACCACTTTAAAACTATTGTATCATTTGATCTTCACTATTTTAGGAAGCAGGTACTATTATTAATCCTCTATTTATTGCCATTTAATTGAGGAAATTGAGGTAAACAGAGGTTAAGTGACTTGCCCAAGGTCATATAGCTTTGGAGTCTTAGGCTGGGTTTTAAACCCAGATATTCCTGACTTTAAGTCCAGTGTTCTAGCCACTTAGCCACCTAGCTGTGTGCAGGTCCAACAATGTTACCCCCATATTCAGTAAACTATAGTGGTACCCTATCTGGGATCAAATAAAAAATCTTTGGTATTAAAAGTCCTTCATAACCTAGTCCTCTCCTACCTTTCCAGTATTCTTATAGCTTATTCTCTGTCATATATTCTTTGACACATGACACTGACCTGGGTGTTCTGTGAATAAGATCCTCTTTTTTTCCCTTATGGCATTTTCTCTGGTTGTTCCTCTTTCTTCTCATCTTCACCTCCTGGCTTCCCTGGCTTCCCAAGTTTCAGCTAAAATCCTACCTTCTACAAGAAGCCTTTCCTAATCCATCTTTAATTCTAGTGCTTTCCCTCTGTTAATTATTTCCTATTTATCCCGAGTACATCTTGTTTGTATAAAGTTGTTTGCATATTTTCTCCCTCATTTTTAGTTCCTCAAGGGCAAGGGACTGTCTTTTACCCTTTTTTCATACCCCACTTTTCATGGTATCTGACAATATGAGAGACTTTTAGCAAATATTTTTTGACTGACTTACTAACTTTGTGTCCTCATGACTGCCCCAACCCAGAAGATTCTCACTGGCTTTTATAAACATGTCTTTACTCTCCTCCATCCATCCTATGCAGGAAAGGGGAGAAAGTTCCCAGGATGTATTTGGAATTGCTTTGCTTTGGTCTTTTAACTATGGGTTCTTTTGGCACATGCTCATGAGCCAAGGATACTCAGGGCATTGCCTAGTATTCTTAGGTCAGGAAAATACATCAACCTGTTTAAAATGGATGGATAATCTCTTAGCATTTCTGTGCATCCTGTAGAAATCTTCCTTGAACAAATTCCCCTCCCCACACTTTCAAATAAACAATTTGGGAAGGGATAATGAAAATGAACAATCCTAGAGAACTGATTCAGTGATTGAGATACCAGAAAACATGAAAAGAGGATACTGGAAACATAGCTCACATAACTATCAGGATTTTCTCTTTATTTTCTTCCTAAAATGATCTTGCCTTTTGATTTAGTGACTTCAAGACAGTCTACATCAGTGATGGCTAACCTTTTAGAAACCAAGTGCCCCAAAAAGCAAACTAGGTGGAGAGAATGAGGAGGGGTAGCCTCACCCCTCATCCCTCTGGCTTTCTAGTGACAAACTCTGGTGAACATTGTGCTGGGGCGATGGCATGCATGTCCACATAGAGGGCTCTGAGTGTCCCCCTCTGGCACATGTGCCAAAGGTTCGCCAACACGGGTCTACATGAACAAAGGGAGGGTAGTTGTTATTGGAGATTTTTACCAGAACTTGCTACTCCATGAAGTGTTTGTTTTCTTTTTCTGAACATGTTGGAGCTTAGCCAGTCAGCCTGCTTTTATTAATGTGGTCTACTGAAGGCAGTCAGTGTATTATAGTGGGCTGAGTAATAGATGTGGAGTCTGGAAGCCCAGCTTCAAGTTCTCCCTTCAACACTTATTCTTTATATGAATGTGGGTAAGTCAATTTGCTTGGAGCCTATTTCCTCATCTGTAAAATGGGCATAAAAATACTAAGGCAGTTAACTAGCACAATAAATAGAGCCCTGCACTTGGAGGCAGGAAAACCTGAATTCAAACCCCACATTGGACACTTGCTAGCAGTGGGAGCCAGTGCAAGTCAGCTTCCATTTCTCTATGTAAGGATGAAATGAGATAATTTTTGTAAAAGGTTTTATAGGCTTTAAAGTACGACCTAAATGTTACAATAATAATTGTTATCATTATTTTTTGTACAGAATACTTATAGAGCCATTGTCAGGAAAATGCTTTGTAAACTATATAAACTATGTAATTGTCAGCTAATATTATTGCTATTGAGGGTAAGCTCCTAGGGGCCAGGGACCTTGTCCATTGTCTGTCCTTAGAAAAGGGCAGGTCGGGCATTGTAAAATGAAATAGGTGTATGGATGGAATGGGTGACCCAAAGGGAACAACAGCAAGGTCACGATGTTGGAGGGGTTGGAGATGCCCTCCTTCTTCTCAGCCTTCCAGCTCCATTAGCCCTCGGGAGCTGTCCAGTTTCAGCTTAGTCTCTTAGATAGAAGCTCTCCCTCCCTCTTCCCTGCTCTCTGTTCCCTCCTCCCTTCTCTTCAGCTCTTCTCTTTCTCCTTTCACTCCAGACTGGAGTAGGCCAGCTGGGGAATAGAGGAAGGGAAAAAAGTAATTGAAGTGCTTAAGAAGAATTGTTTAGGGGGAGGGTCAAAAGGAGAACAATTAAGAGCGATGTGATAAAACTGAGTGGAGAAGAATTTAGTATGAATATAATGATCAATTTCCTAATAATTAGGTCTCTTAGACGGCAGAATAGTTCCCCAAGAGGCAATGGTGGGAACCCCATTGCTTGGTCATTTATAATTAGACTGGAGAAAGCACACTTGGAAAATCCTGCAGAGCCAAGTGGCTCCCTGGTAGGGGGATGGGCGCTGTGACCTAGTAGGACTCTGCTGTCTCTAATTTCTGTGATTCATTGATGAGTGCATAATTCACTGATTAGTTAGGCATCCAAACTTTGAGGAGTTTATTGGCTTCTCACCTCACCTATGGCCCCTTTAAATTGACCAGATATGTTATCTTCAAAGGGAATAAATGAGCAGGGGACTGACCCAGGCCAGGCCAGGTCTTTCTCTTTTTTTTTACCAGACATGTTTAAACACAAAAATGGACACTATTATCTGTTAGTGGGGGATAATGGAATGGAGACGTGGAAAACATGAATAGAGAGAGAATATAAAACATTTATTAAACACTTACTGTATTCTAGGCACTGCTAAATGCTGGGAATACAAAAACAAGAAAACAAAATGGTGCCTTCTCTCCAGGAGTTTACATTCTGTCTAATAGGGGAAGATAAAACATCAAGGACACAAGGAGGGAGAGTTAGGGGAGGGCAGTTAGCTGAGCCTGGTCAAAGCAGGGAGGTGGAGCAGGCCAGAGAGTGAGCAGTTTAGCTATGGTTCCAGAAGATATGGAGATTCTTTGAGTTGATTTCTGGATAGACTCTTCTCTGGGTAGTCAAGGGAGCTGGTGGGGAGTGTGGCAGACCAGTGACAGTGAGCTGAAAATGTTGTCTTTTCATCCCATCCAGTGAACATGGGTGAGGTTGGATGCTTTTCATCACCAAAAACTGATGATCAAACTTAATCATCAAAATCCAACTTCTGTCACTGTTTACCTTGTAACTTCATCCCATGTCAGTGACCTCCTCATCCTGGAACATCCCTCTGCCATGGTTTCCTCTTCTCCAATTGAGAGTTCTTCCCAGGGCCTCCTTTTTTGGGTTGGACCCAGCCACCCATATTTCATTCCTTTTCCAGCTATACTTCTGACTTTCTGCACAATGCTCTTGTGGGTACTCCTCCTCCTTTACCCTCTTCTCCAGGCTTATTTAGCTCTCTTACATGTTGTCTTTCTCCATTAGAATGTAAACTCCTTGAGGGCAGTGACTGCCTTTCTTTGTTTTAACTCTAGCATTTAGCCCAGTGTCTATCACATGGTTAGTGCTAAATAAATGCTTGTTTCTGTAATCTGTGACCATTAATTATAAATATTTTGGCAGAGAATGTCCTTCTTGGGAATGACTGGGTTTGTTTGACAACAAGTGCTCTATAGATTTCAGATTAATTGAAATGAGAAATGGAATATTGCCTAAGACACACAGACAAATGCCTTTCTACTTAGCATGACTCTGATTAAGGATGACACTCATTACTTGAAATTGTGCCTGATAGTTTTTATTTCCTCTCAATTCTTCCCTGATCTTGTGTAGGTGCTAAATGTAGTGAGATCGCCTTATTAGTTTTTACTTTTGACTTGGGCTTCAGGATGTCTAATATCATTCACTTCTTCACCCTCCAATGTCTTAGACCCTGTTGACTCCAGCTCTGGTTTTGTGGAAAGGTCAGTTAAATACTTGGGTTGGCCATTGGAAATTATTGCTCACTAGGTCATTTTGCTTCTCTCTTTGCCTTTATAAGCATCACCAAATCCCACTCTCCTTTTTCCATTCTCCATTTTTCCCTTCTTGCCCCATTCCTCCTTCCTCACCACAAGAAAATCTGAGTTGAGTGAACATGTGAGTGTTGTTGGCCAGGAACTGGGGAGGTGTGAGATAAACCTCCCCCCCCCCACCTCCCATAGAATTTGCCATGATTACACTTTCTTTTTGTGGGCTTTCTCAAGAAGACAGATGGACATTTGCTTAATTAACCTATTGCTATCATCTGATGTTTGCACTCTTATTACATGATTATGGAAGCCAGGAGTTGGAAAGGTTGGAAGAGGCTATTTATTTCAACTCATATCTGAACAAGAATGCTTCACACAAGACCTTCTATAAATCACCATCCAACAACTGCTTGAAGACCTTTGCTGAGGGAAAATCTGCTACCTAAGAGAGACCAGATGGCCAAATAGAGAGAACATTGGACTTGGAATCTGGAAGACCTGAGTTCAAATCTCACCTCAGATACTTATTAGTTATATGACCTTGGACAAGTCCCTTACCCTCTTTCTGCTTCAGTTTCCTTACTGATAAAATTGAGTTAATAATCTTATCTCCCTCCAGGGTTGTGAGGGTGAACTGAAATAGTATTTGTAAAGCACATTGCAAACTTTAAAGTATCATATACATGCTAGCGATAATTATTACTAATTATCATTATTTCCTCCTGAAATCATCTATTCCCCTTTTGGATATATCTAATTGTTAGGAAATTATTGGCTACTTATACCAATACTTGTACTTGTGCTTATACCAATATTGTACTTGTACAATACTTGTACCCATTGTTCCTAGTTCTACCCTCTGAAGCTAAATAGAGCCCGTGTACTTTTTCTTCATCATGAGAACCCTTAAAATACATGAAGATGGCTATCTTGTTCCCCTCTAAGACCTGTCTTCCCCAAGTTAAGCATTCCAAGTTTCTTCATTCTTTTCTTTGAATCTTTTGCAAGCTGATCTCCCCAAACCTAGGGGATAGGTGCCTGGCTTTCTTCTCTTCTCTATCTCGGGCTCCATGACAGAATGATGAGGTTGGCCCCCAAGGCTCCTGTCATTTCTGCTTTAGCAGCTAGTTCTCCTTGTTTGTCAAAATCAGGTCCAGAACAACACTTCTCCTTGCCATTTTATTCTCTTTTGAAAGGATGGAATTATCATTAAGGCGAGTCACAAATTCATTTACTGCCCTGATTTTGCCAGATGGGTGGCAGTGGTGGTGATGGTGGGGAGAAACAGAGGTACAATCCCTAAAAAACATAGCTGGGGTTAGGAGAGTTTGCTTGGCCTGCTTAGCTAGTGTTGCTCCACCCTAAATCTATTTTTTTTGATGGGACCATTATTCTTCCTACACTTTTGCTCTGTTAACTTTAAAGTAATAGTTGGTAGATGAAAGGAGTAGGATACAAGAAGATGTGAATTCAAATCCCACTTTAGATATTTGGTCGTGCTTTCTTAGATTTTTGTCAGATCTTTCTTAGATTCATTTTCCTCATCTGGAAATGATAATAGCACCTACTCGACAGAGCTATTGTGAGTATTAAATGAAAAAACATGTATAAATCACTATGCAAACCTTTAAGTATTCCATAAGTTGTTGTTGTTGTTGTTCAGGCATGTCTGACTCTTCATGACTCTACTTGGAATTTTCTTGTCAAAGATACTGAAATGGTTTGCCATTTCTTTCTCCAGTTCCTTTTACAGAAGAGGAAAGTGAGGCAAATGGGGTTAAGTGACTTGCTCAGGGTCACACAGCTAATATGTATCTGAGTCTAGATTTGAACTCAGGAAGATGAGTCTTCCAGACTCCATGCTCATCACTATATCTATTGTACCATCTAGCTACTCATACATGAACGGCAACTATATATGTATACATGTATGTGTATTATGCACACACACATATATACATATATGCACACATGTATATGTAATATGTAGTTACATAAATAGTGTTTTTTGCTATTCTTCTTCTTCTTCCCTTTTCATCTATTTGAGAGTAAATTTTACTATTAGTACCTTCCAAATTCTATTCTCAAATGTTGCTGCTAAGACCTTTGTGAGATGAAAGAACAGCTCTTGAGTTTCTCTAGAAAAGTGCGTCAGAATGTGGTCACCTTTATAATTGCGTTTTGTGTTTTTTTAAACATGTAAAATCTCTTTCTTTCACTTTGTCTTCCCTCTGCCTATCACCACCAGATGAGTTAGTAGCCAGCTGAATATAGTTTTTGCCGTCTCTCCCTGAGAAACCTTGACCTAATCTATCATATTCTTCAAGTCCTAGCCTGGAGATCAATAAAGAGAACTCAGCTGTGTCTCCTTCCAGTTCCTTGGAATTTGGGATGTTTTTGACAAATGTAAAGGCCATGACTTTAAAGTGTCCTCAAACAGACACACACGGACTCACCCTCAGCCCTCAAGGGCTCTGAGATGCAACTAGCTCTGCTTGGCTCTGACTCAGAAGAAGGGCTGGGAGACTTACTTATTCCCTGTGTTGATGTTTGGATTTTCTTTTTTTTCTTTTTCAATTTCAAATGCCTTTTCATCTGGTTTTCACCTTTCCATCTGGCCCATACTGAAATGGTGTTAAATATCTTCTTTCTGGGGTGTCCTGGCTTTGGCTCTCAGCTACCCCCCCCCAGGGCTTATGGTTTCTCCCCACAAATGGTCATTTGGAAGAGCCACAATTCTCCTCTAGCTAAATATACTTGCCAGCGAATTTTTTTTTAAGGTCCTACAGGGCACAGATTTCCTCCCACCCCTACCCCCATCTCAAGACTTAAAAAAAAAAAAAGTTTTTGTGAAGCTGGATTCTAAGTCCATTTCAAGGGGGTAAGGAAGGTTTTGACGCTAATTGAAGGAGTGTGTATTATACTGGGGTGCCTGATGGTGATGCAGATTTAGAGGACTGCTGGGAATCTTAGATTAAATACCATTAAAGCCAACTTCTCATACCCCTGCTGTTCAACACTCACGTGGGGAGAGCTGAGATCCGATGTGCTGGATTCTTTGTTCGGGAAAACCATATGGAAAAACAGCACAGCAATAAGTCTATAATCAGGGCTTACAACATATGGCCTTTTGGATGCCAAGAGTGATCCTTCTTACCCCCAAGGCGATATGCACAGTTTGGTTTCCTTGTAAAGAAACTGAGGTAGAGGGCTGGAGCCTTCTTTCTGGACAGACACAGAGGGCATACTATTGAAAGGCTCCAGAGTGCTGCTTACATGTTATTTTGTTTGAACTTTACAATAGCCCAAGGATAGAGCGAAGGCGGGTATTTCTCTCATTTCCAGAGAATGACACTGAAATAGGGGAGGTAAGTGATTTTGCCTAAGGTCACATAGCAATAGGTTGGTGGCAGAGACAAGACTAGAACCCAGATCTTTAGAGTCCTAATTTAGATTCTTACGTATGTGCTGCTACTATATATACATATATACATATGTATATATGTATATATATATATATATCATCATAATAGAATGTAACCTAAATAGTGTGGTAGTCAACTAGTATCTTTCAGATACTTTAAAAGATCTTCAGGCTTTTAAGATTCATGAGAGCAGTCTAACACAGTTGCTAATTTCTTGCTCTCCATGAAGACTGGTTGAAATTGTTTTTCTTATTTTCTTCCACAGATCGGAAAAACAAAAACAGAGGGGACATGTGTATTGAGGAAGTTATGGAAGTTGGGAAGTGGAGGTGGGATCATAGATTCATCAGATTTAGAACTTGAAGGCACCTCACCTATTTTTTATTCTATTCGTCTATTATAACCTAACCAAGAGCCTGGCAGTATCTTCATTTTGTGGATGAGAAACCCAGTCTCAAAGAATAATTTAACCCATTCCCTTGACTCACACTATACCACCATTGCAAATGATGGTCTCCTCACTTTTCATCTAAACTACGGAAATAGGCTCCTTATTCATCTCTCTATATACTTCCAGTCTAACTCCTCTCCTATTAGTGCTTTACAAAGTAGACCAAATAATCTGTTAAAAACATAAGTGTAACAACCATGACTCCCCTCCTCAAAAATCTCAATGACTCTCTAGGGGTTATGGATAAAATACAAACTCCTCAGTTTGGCACTTAAAAATTATACTTAAGAGACATTTAATAAATGCTTGGGGGATGGCACAAGGTCACACACATAACAAGTAACATATAAGAGAATTGGAAGTAGGTCCTTTGCCTTGAGGTCCAGCCACCTCCTCTCTACTTGCTCAGAACTCATCTAGGGACCCACATCCTGTCTCCAGTTTTGGAGCTGGATCAATATGTACCTTTCTTCTTTCAGAACATCTTATGGCTATATTTAGGTGATATGTTTGCTTATGAGATGCTCCCTATTTGCAAGCTTCCAGGGAGGAGAGAGAAAGCTGCAAAAAAAAAAAAAAAAAAAAAAAAAAAAATCTTCATTTTGTGACTTATCTTCCTTTTCCCCATCTTCCTTCCTGAGTTTTACTTTGTGTCTTCTTCTAGTCTCCATTCTTTTAACGCCCTTAAGTAATTAAAGTTTTTGAATTCTACTGGGCCAATCCCTCCATTGTCCATTCTTCTTCAAGTAAAAATTTTGACCCTCTAAGATAATTGTTCTAGCAATTGTTCCATCCTTCCATCTGCCCCTCTATCTACCTATCAATCCATCCTTTTATCTATCCATCTATCTACTATCCATCCATTTATTCATCCATACAAGCAATCAATCAACAGTACTTAATGAGATAAGTGATAGACACTGTGGGGCCATTAAAACAGCAATGTAAGACAGAATCCCTGCCCTCAAGGACTTCACAGTTTGGCAGATTAAGACAGAACTGACCCTCACACAAAGACACAAAAACCCCAATAATGAACAATGAAAGAACTCCTCTTTTAAAATGTATAAATAAAAATATATAACATATATTTTGCTCCTGTCTAGCTCCATGGCAGAAGGAAGAATCAATCAATTAACAAAGTTATACTGAGCATGTTTCCTGAGCACTTTTGGCTGCTAGGTACCTCATGGGTATAAATAAGACACTGACTTTGCCCTCCAAGACCTTTCAGTTTGGTTAAAGGTATGTGATTCTATGAGTAGCATGAAGAAGGGTGCTCTTTAGAGCTGATTCCTATTTAGCAGCCACTTTTTGTGACGGGTCTGAGAGGATTCTCCTAGGCATTTTTCCTAATCAGGAAGATGGTTTACAAAATTTGGATATCCATTACTCCCCCTCTTCCCTAACTCCTCCCTTCCTCCAAAAGAAAAAAGAGCACATACCTCAGGAAAATACTACTTTTTTTCTTTTTTATAACTACTAATTTCTTGATCACTGTGTAACATAAAGTAATTTGGGATCAAGATTTCAATTCCTTTTCATCCCTTTTAATTCAATTCAAACATTTA
This sequence comes from Gracilinanus agilis, assembly GCF_016433145.1. Lineage (NCBI taxonomy): Eukaryota > Metazoa > Chordata > Mammalia > Didelphimorphia > Didelphidae > Gracilinanus > Gracilinanus agilis. Next base: position 112,393,445 of record NC_058131.1, on the reverse strand, counting down.
TTTAGGGTGCACTTTTTTATTTATTTTATTTTTTTTTAAACCCTTACCTTCTGGCTTGGAGCCAATACCTGTAGTCAAGTATTGGCTCCAAGCCAGAAGAGTGGTAAGGGCTAGACAATGGGGGTCAAGTGACTTGCCCAGGGTCACATAGCTGGGAAGTATCTGAGGCCAGATTTGAACCTAGGACCTCCCGACTCTAGGACTGGCTCTCAAGCCACTGAGCTACCCAGCTTCCCCCTATGTAGGGTACACTTAAACAAGACCATGGATTAGGTAGATGCTAGCAATGTAGAATCATAAAAAATATAAAATTTGAGAGTTGGAAGGTAGATAGACTATTAATATCAGCCTGGTGAAAAGAGTGTTAGACCTGGAGTCGGGAAAACTCAAGTTCAAATGCTGCCTAAATACTTCTGAGTTAAGTAACCCTAGTAAATTATTTACCCTCCTTGGACCTTTAAAACTTTTCCCAGCTTGAGCTTAGCACATAATGCCCGACACATAGTAGGCACTACTTATTAAAATGTTTATTGATTGATGATGGAATCTTTGGCCTATCTGATTCACTGATTCTTAACCCTTTCTTCTTTATCACAGATTATCTAGTGAAACATATGAACATATTGTGAAAAGTAAAATGAACATGATTACAAAAAAATTATATTGAAATGCAGTTATCAAACTAGTTTTAAAAACAAATGCATAGACTTCTGTTTGAAAACCCCTGATTTAGACCAACCCATCCCTGAAAGGAGTGCTCACTCTATAATTCTCAGCCAATGGTATCCTTGCAATCCAAAAAAATTAACTGATAATATAAGAATTCTTGCCCTCAGGGAGCTTAAACTGGAAATATAAATTTGACTGAAGCTCCCTGTGGATGGGGAGTAATAGAAAGTGCAGGTTTAGTCATCGCTTTGGGCATTTTGCTTCTTCCCTGTTAAAGATGGATAGGGATTTTCTTGATCTTCTTAAAAGAACAATCTAATTTTTTTTTTCAGGTCTTGCCCTAACCCCTCATCCTCCTCTGACTTCCTAATCGATCAATCAATTAAAGAAATTTATTATATGCCTATTAGGTGCCAGGAACTTTACTAGCGAAAGAAAGAATTGAATTGTTGTCTGTCCTTACATGGTTTACATTCTATAAAGGAAATAAAAACAATGTAATGGGGGTCAGTAACCAGCAGCTGAGGGCATCAGGAAAGGCTTCATGAAGAAGCTCGTGCTTGAGCTAAATCCTAAAGGAGATAAAAGATTATGAGAATGGCGAGGAACCAATGTAGTCCAGGCACAGAGGGCAGCCAATGGAAAGGCGAGGAGACAGATAGTGCCTCCGTGTGGGAGGAACAGCAAGAAGGCCCATTCAGCCCTATGGAGAGTGAGGCAGTATCAGGAGCATGATAAATAGAGCCACAAAATAATTCCTAAAATTCCTGTCAAAAAGAAAGTGCTTATTACCAGACCTAACTTTGGTGAAGAGCACAAGCTTGTACCCAAGACAGAGAGCTGACAGATGAGGGAGGATCTTCATGGAAGCTTGTCAATATTTTTCAGATCAGGTTCTTGAAAGCCTGCCAAATGGTATACATTTTGATTTCCACTCCCCCTGCCTCCTTCCCAGAGTCAGCTGGCAGACAGGCCTCCCCTCCCCATCAGCTTGGAGCAGAAGCAGAGTGGGGTGGCAGGATGGGGGGCAGGAGAACAGGGAAGAGTAGAAGTGCCTGAAAGTGGGGAGGGATTCCTTTTGTATCGTCGGTGGAGGCATTTTTGTTTTCTTCCCCCTTTGGAAGAAGGGTAAAGACCAACTGAAATATCTGCAAATGGCATAAAAGCAGAAATGGCATTTTTAAACAGAGCACATTAACAACATTAAAAGCTTTTGTCTGCGTGACAGCAAAATGAACATATAGTGTTGTGGACTGGAACAGTTTATATTGTAATGGCTTACAATACCCCCTGCAATGAGAGAATGCATCATTTTTAGAACTATTTGATTCACTTAATATACAGGCTGATGCAAACTGTATATAAAAAACATGTAAAACAGCGTCAATGAATTTCAAAGCGAGCAGCAGATTTTTTTTTCTTTGCAAAACCTTGTCTTCTATGAAAGACTGGTTTTAAAAAATGAACTGTGTTAATGACACGTGTAAGCTTGATGCATACAAAATATTTTTTCTTTTTTTTTTTAATGGCCTGCAGAATAAATTTGAGCATCAACACAATGCTTCACAGGCTTAACATTTCTCAGCTGCTATGAATCATCAGTGCTAATGTATTCA